>NW_020954590.1:37576441-37728264 GCF_900497805.2 Vombatus ursinus | reverse complement strand
CTTTCCTTTCCTTTCCTTTCCTTTCCTTTCCTTTCCTTTCCTTTCCTCTCTTTTCCTCTTCTCTCCCCTCCCTCCCTCTGCCCTTCCCCTCCTTTCCTATTTCTTCCTTCCTTCTTCTCTTCCTCTCAATATTTATGTAATCTTGATCTATAGGCTTTCTGTCTATGTGGAGGTTATATTCTATGTCATTTCCATCAATCTCATGTGTTCTTCAGATTATCTTCATGTTTTATGAAGGCAGAAACAGGAGTATTAACTTCCAAGGGTCATGCAGAATCAAACATACCCTCCCCAGATCCTTTCCACCTCCGTTTTTGCTCTTCTCTTGCAGACCTTTTCTTCTCCTTTCTTCTCTGTCTGAGAGCTGTTTTGGGATCAGTAATCCAGGCCTGATAAACAAACTAGAGGGAACAACATCATTCATTTTTCAGATTTTGAATACTGTTAAAGTAAACAGTAAAGTGTTCCACACCTAGGAATATCAACAGGGACACACTCACATCTGCAGGTGTGAGCATGTTTCCAATCCCAAACACATCACAATATCCCATCCTCCACTCAGGCCTGCTGAGTTTGTCTATGACATTTTCATTAGCATAAAACCAAATATGAAAACAGCTGAAGGAGGAACAAGTTTCACAAGAACCCATATAAATGCATGCAATGAAATTAGGGTACATGCTACCACTTCTCCCATGCTCCTTGACCACCAGGGGGTCCATTTGTCATAATCTTATTTCTGCCTCTTCTGTTTTACAATTAGACAAGAAACTGCAAGTCTGACCAGTAATCACTTTTCTGTCCCTTCTTTCTCCACCACAAAAGACAAGGTATTACAGATAAATGAAATATTTCCAGTGCTTTCATTTACTTTGGAAACATTGGTTTTACATATCTGTAATAAATTCCATCAGCAGACATAAGTTGAATTTTACCAACAGCTGTACAGATGTCTTTGTTAGAGTAAAACAGTAGTGTTATATACAATTATGCATGTCTGTGTGTACACACATACACATACATAAGCATACATAATCACTTTTTTTCCAACATCACCAAGCAAGTGTGAACTAACAGGGTTAATAAGTTATTGCAAGACAGTCTAAAGATAAGTCAGTGCTTTTGGTTGACTTTTATAACTTTCATTCAAGAGCTGAAAATAGTTATCATAACATGGATGATACCAACATATAACACATCTTGAGCAGTATCTAAGGATGCCACAAACTCATGCAAAAGGAAAAGCCAGTTCCCAAGGATATCTAATATCACAAGCCAAGCAAGCATGCCCTCATGCACCCATGGATACACCTGGGTCTCAGGGAAGCTGGATTATAGAAGAAAAAAAAAGTTTGGTTTGTGGATGTTCTTTTAGATCCATAAATATTTTTTCTGTTTTTTTTTGAGATGCCTAATGAATGAAACAATTTTATTGTGAGGATCAAATTAGGTAAAATACACAAAATGCTTTGCAAATCTTAAATTATTATATAAATGATAGCTATTGTTATTATGAAATACAGCATAAGCAAACATTTTGAATTTTGGGTTCAGGTGTACAAGGGGAACCTAGTTACTTCAGGAATGTAAATGTGAGGACTGTTTTAGTAAGGAGAAATGTTTCCTTTTTTCCCCTCAGTGGTAGAAATGTGAATCTTAGGGACAGAGAATGAATATAATATTTCCTTTCATTCCAAATGCAAAACCTAAGAGGCAAGAAAATATTCTATTCTAAAACTGTTCTTTTTAATGACAAGTGAATTGGCATTTAGAGGGCAAGGTTTAAATAAGAAAATGTGAATAACAGGTTTAAGTTTCTCTCAATTTAAGCAAACTAGTCCATAACACTTCAGACTTAAGGAATTAGTAAAGTAGGACACCTAATTGCCAGTGTACACCCTGGAGTCTTCAATGTAAATAAAATGGGAGCTTTGGATTGAGATTCAGTACCTGCTTTAATTGGGTAAGAAGATACTAAGATGTAATTTGAAGTGTGAATAGGGACTGTTTCATTTAGTGTATTTGTACCTCCAACACCTGGAGCAGTGCTTGTCACATAGTAGGCTCTTAATACATATTAACTGATTGATTATCACCTCTTTTACTTATTGATAAAATCTTAAGTATCAGTGTAAGATAAGGGACTTATAAAATAAGGTGAGGGGAAAACAAAAAAAAAATCTGTTGAACTAACTACTTTGAATATTAAAACCACAAAATTAGCATCATATCATAACTGTAATAGAGATTTTTACATTCAAACCAGACCTCAATCCTAGAGATAATATTGCTTAACTCCTCCATTATAGAGATAGGGAAACTGAAGCCCAGAGAGAGGAAGAGCCTTATATCAGACTGCTCTCAAAGCAGCTTTCTATTAAATAACAAAATATGAATGAATGTTTGCAAAGGGACTATAAAAGTGATCTTGTTGACATTTGTGCTTAGGATGTGTAGATCAGTTATGTATTTGATACTGTCTTTAAAAAGGTCTCACTGAACTTATGTATGGGTCCTGGCGACTTGGAAGTACTATACCAAGCCTCCAGTCCTTTAGAAATGGTGTGATGAATTCAAGGAGGGTAAAGGGAAAATGAAGTCTGAGTCTTGAATACTGAGATCAAAAGGTTACCGAGCCAGAAAATAAGGTCTGGACAAAATTGGTACTTTAGCAGCACACTCCAGAGTTTTACCAGCTTCTGAGAAAGATAACCATACTTTCTATGCCTCATAACTGATGCATGCAGCCAGATGTGACCCTTCTATGAGCCAGATGTGGCTTATGCAGTATTATTAAAAGGCTAGAAAAATATGGATATCTGCATTTTCTCTTTCTATTTCTTGATGGCCTCCAATTGTGGCATGAAAACAAGAAAAATGCATGATAGTTATACCACTTGAGAAAACTCATTTTGGGAGAGTTAGGGCAATAAGTAATTTTCAACATTATTAGTTCATTATCTATAGAGAAGGGAAAATGCAGATACAGGGCAATGGGGGATGTTTGACTAAATTCCTAAAAAGAGAAGGGTATTGCTACATGTCAGTGAAACATTAAAATACCTTTGCAGCTCTGATTAAGTACTGAAGAATAGTTTTGGGAAGTTTAATGACAGACTTTGGCAAGGCTAAAATGGCTGATGCAAACTTCCCAATAGCTCTCTACAAAGAAGGACAAAGTGAAAATAATTAGTAGAAAAAACCAAAATCAGTACTGTAATACAAAACTTCCAAATGAATTTATCTCTATTGTTAGATTACCATTAGGGAAAAATGACAACTGCTAAGGTTAAGAACCATGCCAGCAGAGATGTGCTCAATTTATAAGTTAGGAATAAAAAGAAATATGCTCGATGTCATGCATATAATCTATGAAAAATAGTCAAGGCAATCCATTTCTTTCTCTTGATAGCTAAATGAGAGGTAGTGATTAGAAATCATGTTAGAAGAAAAATAAACAAAAATGAGTCATTAGTATTTAGCACAACAGCTATCCATGCACACAACAAAAAAAGAGACAATGTAGAATTTCTTTAAAACACAGAAAGGATAAAGAGGCATACATATATGACTACTTAGAACTCAGCTCTTTGTTTTTCTTTCTATTGAAGATAGGTAGATAAGAGCTTAGGCACCTAGAAAGATGTCATCACCAGATTTACACTGCCTTTACTTCCCCAATTCCATTATCTGAACCATTACATATCTAGTAAAATGACAAACATTATTATTACAAATGGCATGCCAAAATGTATTGCTAATATATAAAATAAAACTACTACATTCTTATGATTATACATATGAAATCCCATCAATATCAAAGTGATTAAATATCCACTCCATTATCTGGCTGACTTATAGAAAGGAGACAGAGCTCCTGAAAATGCAGCATAGCAGAATAATAGTTATCCTTAATTATATTCATTGGTGAGATCAGTAGTGTCAGTTCATACACCACTGAAAACAAATGTATAAATGAGCCCTATTTGAAAATGACAAAATGATTTTAACATGATCCTTTGCTTGACAACCACATGGTTATGGACTTGTGGGTCATCATGATTGACTCTTGCAGTATCAGAGAAGGATTTCATTGAAATTGTCTAAAGCAATTCCAAAGAATAGATGTTGTCCTGTGAATTTTTTTTTAACATTTTATTTAAAGTTTTGAATTCCAAATTCTATCCTTCCCTTCCTCCTTCCCTCCTCTTCCCTGTCCCTGAGATGGTAGGCAATCAGATATAGGTTATACATGTGCAATTATGTAAAACATTTCCATATTAGTCATTTTGTATAAGAAGATTTGAATAGAAGAAAAAATGAAAAAAGAAAGTGAAAAATACAGCATGCTTCAATCTGTATTCAATCAATTATCAGTTCTTTCTCTGGAGGCAGATAATATGCTCCTTCATTAGTCCTTTGGTTTTGTCTTGGATCATTGCATTGTTGAGAATAACTAAATCATTCACAGTTCTTCATCAAGCAATATTGCTTCTGTGTACAATATTCTTTTGGTTCTGTTCACTTCACCATGCATCAGTTCAGGTAAGTCTTTCCAGGTTTTTCTGAAATAATCTTGCTTGTCATTTCTATCTTCCTTTTTTTTTAACCATTTTGAATTAGTTAATTTATTTTTAGTTTTCAATGTTCATTCCATAAGCTTTTGAGTTTTAAATTTTCTCCCCCTCCCTCCCTAAAACAGCATGCAATCTGATATAAGCTCTACATATACATTCCTATTAAACATATTTTCACATTAGTCATGTTTTAAAGAAGAATTAGAACCAATAGGAAGAACCATAAGAAAGAAGAAACAAAACAAAACAGAAGAAAGAAAAAAAGGAGCAAATAGCATGCTTCCGTCTGTATTCAGACTCCATAGCTCTTTCTCTGGATGTGGATACCATTTTCCATCACGAGACTTTTGGAGATTTTTTTAGATCCTCTCATTGCTGAGAGGAGATAAGTCTACCAAAGTTATTCATCACACAATGTGGCTGTTACTATGTACAACTTTTTCCTGGTTCTGCTCACTTCACTCAGCATCAGTCCATACAAGTCTTTGCAGGTTTTTCTGAAGTCCACTTGCTAATCACTTCTTGTAGCACAATGGTATTCAGTTATATTCATATACCACAACTTGTTCAGCCATTCCCCAATTGATGGGCATCCCCCCAATGTCCAATTCTTTGCCACTACAGAAAGAGCTGCTACAAATATTTTTGTACATGTGGGTCCTTTTCCCATTTTTATGATCTCTTTGGGATACAGCCCTAGAAGTGGATATTGCTAGGTCGAAGGGTATGCACAGTTTTATAGCTCTTTGGGCATATTTCCAAATTGCTCTCCAAAATGGTTGGATCAGTTGCTTGTCATTTCTAATAGCTCAATGATCTTCCATTACAATCATATACCACAGTATATTAGGCCATTCCCCAAATGATGGGCATTCTTTTGATTTCCAATTCTTAGCCAACACAAAAAGAACTGCTATAAATATTTTTGTACAAATAGGTCCTTTTGCCTTTTTTTGGATGTTCTAGGATACAGACCTAGCAGTTGTATTGCTGGATCAAAGGGTAAAGCACAATATCATAACCCTTTGGGTATAGTTCCAAATTGCTCTCCAGATTGGTTGGATCAGTTCACAACTTTACCAATAGGGCATTAGTGTCCCAGTTTTCCCACATCCCATCCAACATCCATCATTTTCTTTTTGTCATATTAGTCACTCTAATAAGTGTAAGGTGGTAGCTCAGAGTTGTTTTTAATTTGCATTTCTCTGATCAATATTGATCTAGAGCATTTTTTCATATGACTATAAATAGCTTTGATTTCTTTGTCTGAAAACTGCTTGTTTATAATCTTTGACCTTTTTTCAATTGGTGAATGATTTATATTTTTATACATTTGACTCGGTTCTCTATGTAGTAGAGAAATGAGGCCTTTCTCAGAGACACTTGTTGCAAAAATTTCCCCCCAGTTTTCTGCTTTCCTTATGATTTTGATTGTATTGGTTTTGTTTATACAAAAACTCTTTAATTTTATATAATAAAAATTATCTCTTTTACATTTTGTAATGCTTTCTATGTCTTCTTTGGTCCTAAATTTTTCCTTTATTCATAAATTTGACAAATAAACTATTCCATGCTCTCTTAATTTGCTTATGGTATCACCCTTTATGTGTAAATCATGTACCTGTTTTGACCTTATCTTGGTATATGGTGTGAGATGCTGGTCTCTACCTAGCTTCTGCCAGACTGTTTTCTAGTTTTCCTAGCAATTTTTGTTAAATAATGAGTTTTTTTTCAAAAAGCTTGGATCTTTGATTTTGTCATATACTAGATTAATATTGCCATTTACAATAATACAATTTGTACCTAATCTATGCCACTGATTCACCACTCTATTTTGTAGCCAGTACCAGATTGTTTTGATAATTACCACTTTATAATACAGTTTGAGATCTGGTATGGCTAGACCACTTTCTTTCACATTTTTTTCATTGATTCCCTTGATATCCTTGAGCTTTTATTCTTCCAGATGACTTTTATTATTATTTTTCACTAGGTCTATAAAATAATTTTTGATAGTTTGATTGGTATAGAACTGAATAAATAGATTAATTTAGCTAGAATTGGCATTTTTATTATATTGGATTGGCCTACCCATGAGTAATTAATATTTTTCCAGTTGTTAAGATCTGACTTTATTTGTATGAAAAGTGTTTTATAGTTGTATTCATATGGTTTCTGGGTCTATCTTAGCAGATAGACTCTCAAGTATTTTATATTGTCTATAGTTATTTTAAATGGAATTTCTCTACCTTTTGCTTCTGGACTTTGTTGGTAATATATAGACATGCTGATGATTTATATGGGTTTATTTTGTATCCTACTACTTTGCTAAAGTTGTTAATAATTTCAACTAGTTTTTTAGTAGATTCTCTAGGGTTTTTTAAGTATAACATCATATCATCTACAAAGAATGATAGTTTTGTTTCCTTATTGCCTATTCTAGTTTTCTTGTTTTTTTTTCTTCTCCTATTGATGCAGTTAACATTTCTAGTACAATATTAAGTGATAGAGGTGATAATTGGCATCCTTGCTTTACCCCTGATTGTATTGGGAAGCCTTCTAGCTTATCCCCATTACAGATAATGCTTGCTGATGGTTTTAGGTAAATATTATTTATCATTTTAAGGCAAGCTCCATTTATTCCTATGCTCTCTAGTGTGGCTTTTGTTTTTGTTTTCACTTTTTGGTGGGGCAATCAGGGTTAAGTGACTTGCCCAGGGTCACACAGCTAGTAAGTGTCAAGTGTCTGAGGTTGGATTTGAACTCAGGTCCTCCTGATTCCAAGACTGGAGCTCTATCCACTGCACCACCTAGTCAAAGGCTTTTTCTGCATCTATTGAGATAATCATATGATTTTTGATGGTTTTTTATTGATATAATCTATTACACTGATAGTTTTCCTAATATTGATCATTCCTGGTCATAATGTATGATCCTTGTGATATATTGATGTAATCTCTTTGCTGGTTTGCAACAATGTTCATTAGGGAAATTGGCCTATAATTTTCTTTCTTTCTTTTAGCTCTTCCTGGTTTGGGGATCAGCACCGTATCTGTGTTGTAAAAGGGATTTGGTAAAACTCCTTTGCCTATTTTTTGAAATAGTTTACATAGTATTGGTATTTGCTTGTGAGTCCATCTGGTCCTGGGGATTTTTTTCTTAGGAAATTTATTGATGGCTTGTTTAATTTGTCTTTCTAAGATTGAATTAAGTATTTTATTTCTTCTGTTAATCTGAGTAATTTATGTTTTTGTAGATATTCATCTATTTCATTTAAATTGACAAATTTATTGGCATGTAAATGGGCAAATAGCTCCCAACAATTGGACTAATTTCCTCTTCATTGGTGGTGAATTCATCCCTTTCATTTTTGATACTAGTAATTTTGTTTTCTTTTTCCTTTTTTAAATCAAATTAACCAATGTTTATCTATTTTATTGTTTTTTTTTTCATAAAACCAGCTTTGAGTTTTATTTATTAGTTCAATGGTTTCCTTACTTTTAATTTTACTACTCTTCCCTTTGATGTTCAGGATTTCTAATTTGTTTTTTAGCTGAGGATTTTTAATTTGTTCTTTTTCTAGTTTTTTTAGTTGCATGCCGATTAATCGATCTGCTTTTTCTCTATTTTATTGATTAAACAATTAGAGATATAAAATTTCCCCTAAGTACCACTTCGACCGTTTCCCATAAATTTTGGTGTGTTGCCTCATTGTTGTCATTTTCTTTAATGAAATTATCAGTTGTTTCTACGATTTGTTCTTTGACTCACTTGCTTTTTAGGATTAGACTATTTAATTTTCAATTAATTTTTAATCTCTCTTTCCATTGTCCATTATTAAATGTATTTTTATTGTATTATGATCTGAAGAGGATGCTTTACTATTTCTGCTTTTCTGCATTTGATTTTGAGGTTTTAAATGTACCTAATACATGATCAGTTTTTGTGTAAGTGCCATGTACAACTGAGAAAAAAAGTATATTCCTTTCTATTCCCATTCAATTTTCTCCAGATATCTATCATATCTAACTTTTCCAGAATTTTATTCACCTCCTTAACTTCTTTCTTGTTAATTTTTTTGGTTAGATTTATCTGGTTCTGAGAGGGGAAAGTGAGGTCCTCCAATGGTACAGTTTTATTATCTATTTACTCCTGTAACTCATTCAACTTTTCCTTCAAAAATTTACATGCTATACTATTTGGTGCATACATGTTTAATAATCATATGATTTCATCATCTATGGTACCTTTCAGCAAAATATAGTTTCCTTTCTTATCTCTTTTAATTAGATCTCTTTCTGCTTTTGCTTTGTCTGAGATCAGGATTGCTACCCCTGTTTTCTTTCCTTCAGCTGAAACATAATAGATTCTGCCCCAGCTCTTTACTTTTACCTTGTGTATATCTCTCTACTTCAGATGTGTTTCTTATAAACAGTATATTGTAAGATTCTGGTTTTTAATTCATTCTTCTATATGCTTCAGTTTTATGGATGAGTTCATCACATTCACATTTATAGTTATGATAACTACGTTTCCCTCCATGCTATTTTTTGCCTGTTTATCCTTCTCTCTCTCTCACACCCCACCCTTTCCTTTTTATTTCTGATCATCATCTTTCCCAATATATCCTTTCTTTTATTAGTCCACCACCCCCTTCTAATATTCCCATCCCTTTTTACTTCCTTATAGGGTAAGAGAGATTTCTATAACCAACTGAATATGTATGTTGTATCCTCTTTGAGTAAATTGGATGAGACTAAGGTTTAAACTTTGCCCACCACCTCCCACCCCTGCAGCTTCCCCACCCCTGCAGCTTCCCCTACCCCCATTATAATAGTTCTTTCATGCTTCTTTTATGTGAAATAATTTACCCCATTCAATCTCCTCTCTCCTTTTTCCAGTGCAATTTTCTTTCTTACCCCTTTATTTTGGTATTTTTTTGGGGTATTATCCCATCAAAGTCACCTTATATCCATACCTTCTGTATACATATACTCTTAATAGCTCTTATAGTAATAAAGTTGCTAAGAGTTACAAATATTATGTTTCCATAGAGAAATATAAAGTTTAACCTTATTGAACTTATGTTTTCTCTTTCTTTTTTCTTTGTTACCTTTTTATGTTTCACTTTAGTCTTGTATTTGGAAGTCAGAATTTTTATTCAGTTTGAGTCTTTTAATTAGAAATGCTTTAAAATCCTCTATTTTGTTAACTGTCCATTCCCCCCCCCCCCCAAAGATTATATTCAGTTTTTCTGGGTAGGTGATTCTTGGTTGTAATCCTAACTCCTTTCCATTCTGGTACATCATATTCCAAACCCTCCCATTCTTTAATGTGGAAGCTGTCAAATCCAGTGTTATCTTGACAGTAGCTCCATTATATTTGAACTGTTTATTTTTGGCTGCTTGCAGTACCTTCTCCTAGACCTGTGAGCTCTGGAACTTGGTTATGATGTTCCTTGGAATTTTCATTTTGAGATCTCTTTCAGGAGGTTATCAGGGGATTCTTTCAATTTATATTTTGCCTTCTGGTTCAAATAAATCAGAGCAATTTTCTTTGATAATTTCTTGAAAGATGTTGTCCAGGCCTTTTTTCTTTTTTGATCATGGCTTTCAGGTAATCCAATAATTCTTATATTATCTCTCTTGGATCTATTTTCTAGGTCAGTTGTTTCTCCAATGAGAAATTTCACATTTTCTTCTACATTTTACTTTTTTGATTTTGCAATATCATATCTTGATGTCTCATAGAGTCATTAGTTTCCACTTGCCCAATTCTAAATTTTTAGGAATTATTTTCTTCAGTGAGCTTTTGTACTTCCTTTTCTATTTGGCCAATTTCCATTTTTAGGGAGTTATTTTCTTTGGTAATTTTTTGTATATCTTTTCCCATGCTAGTGACTCCTTTTTCATGATTCACTTGCATTACTCTCATTTCTTTTCCCAATTTTTCTTCTACTTTTTAAATTTGCTTTTAAAAATCCTTTTTAAGCTCTTCCAGGAATTCTGGGCCTGAGACCAAATTATGTTTTTCTTTGAGGCTTCACATGTAGTCATTTTAACACCATTGTCCTCTTTCAAGTTTATGCCTTGATCTTCTCTATCACCACAGTAACTTTGTACAGTCAAGCTCTTTCTTTTTTTTTTTCTTGCTTTTTGCTCCTTTTTTTCCCTGCCCTTTTTTTTGTGACTTGGTGTTTTTTATGTGAGGATTGGACTCTGATCTAGCACCGTCCCAGGCTTTTTATGCTGGGGCTCTGGATCTTACTGCTGACTTTCACTGGGCTACAGGGCTTTGCTGCTTGCTTTCTCCGAAGGGTAGGTTTCCCTTTTGGTTTGTGCTGGGGGGGTGGGGCCTCTCTGTTGTCCTCCCCTGGGTGCCTGGGGTTTAGCTTCTGGCCTGCTCCAGGGGTGGGGCCCTGCTGCTGGGTTTCTATGGAAACAGGGTTTCTCTACAGGTAGGCCCTAGGGGTGGGGGTCTCACTGTTGACCAGCCCTGGGGTGGGGCTTCACTATAGGTCAACAATGGGGTCAAGGCCTTGCTTGTGCTGGGGGTGGGGTCACTGGAGTGGAACTTTGCTCTGCTGCACAGATTACTCACTTGCCTAGGGGGTTGCTAGCTTGCAGGAGGGTGGGGCATCCCTGGTAGACTGCCCCAGGCTTAGAGCCTTTCTGCAGGCCCCCTCCTGTGAGGCTGGCTGCTGTTGCTTCTGCTCTTAGACCTTGCTCCCTTCCCACCTCAGTGAGACAGACCTTTCCTCCTGGGCTGGTAAACTGCTTCCCTGCTCCTAGATCAATTCTGAGGTGGTTTTCTAGTAGTCTGGAGGGGAATCTAGGAAGGCTTCAAAGGGTTCCTTCCTCACTCCACTATCTTGACCCTATGTGCTTTTTCCAAAAAAGTAACATTGAAGTTCATTCACAGAAATGTCTTATGACAACTATTAAAAATCTTTTAAAGCAAGTGAATTAAGACTGGGCCCCTAAAATATTCCTGTATGTAAGTAATTCTAACAGAACTGAAAGCAAACAGCAATATCAATAAGCTGACAAAAACGTTCACTTATAATAACCAGTTCCAGACAGAGATTACATACTTCTGGGGGCTGTAATAAGCATGGTCCTGACCAGAAAAGCTTAGACGTCCAATCAAGCTCAGTCAGTCAGAGCAGCTCTTCCAACTTATAAACCGTACATATTTATCTACTCCAGCCCACATTTACCTGGAATGCTGACTTTCTTGGTGGTTCTTCCTCTTTTTTTTCTTCTTCTTCTTCTTCCTCTTCACTGTCCGTCTCAAACAAATAATAATCTCCACTCCTGACCACTAAGCAAAACAAAACATTTACTTATTTCTTGAAAAATATAAGGAACATTAGGGGCTCTTTTCTGAATGACACACAAAGATATACCAACATACAGTCAACAAAGGGTCATTAGGATAGAGGAAGAAAAACGAAGTGAACAGAACTCACTGTCAGGCTAATATTACTTAGTGCCACTATGACTAAGTTAAAGCACAAAGGCCATGTCTATACCACTTAACCGAATTGGCCAAAGCAAAGTCAATCTGGTACTTTCAACCTTCTTCATAGACTGTACCAATCAATCAGATCAACTGTGCAGCAACCCAATTCGATCATTACAATGATCAAAATAACTCATCAATGGTGGCACGATTTTGTTATTTTGTTCGTATAGATAAGGCCAAAGTGAAGTGGAGGATTTGCAATTATCTCACAGAAATTGGCTGTATAGTTAGCCAATGCAGATAATTCAGAGCTATAAGTAGGCATTAGAAACCTTCCACTTCACCTTCTGCTGTGTAGACCTGGCTTCTGTACATGGAACACATTGGACATGACAAGTATGGCAACAATTGAGGATTATAGGTTGGTTGGTTGTTTTTTAACCCACATTGCCATGAGGAGGAAATGGGCAGGTAAGAAGAAAACTAAACACAATGCCTGTTTCTACATGCAGCTAGCAGAAGAGACTGTGGCATGACAAATGGGATCAGCATGACTCACCACTGATATTCTTTAGGGGTGGTGTGGAATCTGAGAACTATATTTTGTCACGCAGAGATCCATATTGATCATTATGACATATAGCAAAAAGAGCAAGGAGTATGTTTGCCCTGCTATAGTCTATTCTTTCCTCTTGCATGTAAACACAGTCTGTGTTAGGAGTTTGTAGCAGAGAAAGTTGCAAGGTCTATCCAAATATTTTAGAGGAATTTGATCAATTTAATCTTTTTCCATTTAAGATGAATATATTATAGCTTTGTCTTATCAGTGACAAGAAACCCAGCATAGAAATTTCTGATGTTACATAAATTGTACCATCATTATCCATAAAATATAATATAGTTTTTGGTTTTTATTTAGGCTTTCAAGTGCTGGGCCATCTTTTATGTTACATAATGTGATGTCATTTGTTTATTCATCTTTTGGACTTAAAATAATGAGGTAATGGAAAACCTTGGCTTGTTTAAAATGAATTGCTTGAATATCACTAAACAAAGTAATAAATAAAAGTAATTTTGCCCATGGTTTCAGATAGAATCTGAAGCCTCCATTCATGAAGATGCAGAGTGAATGAACTGGGCCTTATATCCTTGAACAGAAGCATTTATTTTTAGTTTTGAGTAAGGTAACAGGCCCAGGGCAATAGGCCCAGGCCTGAAAAGGGGAAATAAACAAAACCAAACAGAAGACAATAATAAGCGAGAACAAACTAAAGTCACAGCCTTACATTTGACAGTGGGGAAGACCATTAAAATTATGCCTTCATGTAAACTTAGAGATTAGCAAGAAGAATTACATAGGGTGTATGTCATATGTTCAGTTGGAAAAAATTCAGAGTAATATATGAGTCAACATTTTACCCTCATTATAGGCTCTAAAATCAACAACAGCTTAAATTTTATTCAATCATACCTCCTAAAATGTTTTCTGAATTTTGTTGGACAAATGAACACAGAGTTTTCATATATTTTAGAAGAAAATTATTTGCTTTATGCTCAATAGGGGAACATTCTTTCAGAGATAATTTTTTTATACATTCCAGTGATTTTTATGAATTATATGTAGCATTACCACAAACCTCCACCACTACCCAGAAAAAGAAAACAGAATCTTATATGGTCTTTTAAAATTATCAGTAGACTAGAAAACAAATTAAAATGGCAAAATCATCTGTTGGTGACATTTACCATTAAGACCAAACATGTCATTATACATATGTATATGTGTGTGCATATACATATATATTTCATAATATATAAAATGAAGAAGTTGGATTAGATGATTTCTAAGGTCCCTTTTATTCATAAAATTCTATTAATATACGAGATATCTCAGTATTTCAGATACATCCTCCCCCTAAAGTGTATGGGGTGCCACTGACTAGGGGGTGACAAGATTACTTCAATGGGTCTCTTTCACGAGTCCCTTTACAGTCCTACTGTTCACATCTCCACAAACCTGGCACTTAAAAACTCCATTTAAGAATGCCAGTATTGAACAATGCCAGACAGGCTTGACTGGTGATGCTTTAGGAAGGACATAAAAGATATGGAGATATGAAATACTGAAAGGGAAGGTATGATTGAACAGCAATAATGCAATCTTATGTGTACACATAGATATGGAGCTGGGAACATTTGAGTAACCCAAAGCCTCGATTAAGATATTCAATGATTTCTAATAATGTTGCTAATATGCAAATAGTATTCTCCTGGTTGTTATTATTAACTTCCATAGATTTACATATTGCTATTTCAGAAGTACTCATGTTGACCACCTAATAAAATAGTACTGACAAATCCAATCACCAAAAACATCACAACAGTGGACCACAATAATGTACCTTTCGAATAGTATAGTCCCACCACCTATCATATGCTAGTTTTTTGTCTGTTTCTCAGAAGGATGCTACTGATGTATTTTGGCAGACACTAAGAGGAAAAACACTTGGCAGGGAGCTTTTAAAATTACAGTTAGCATCTGGTTCCAAACTATGAATCACACAAATTTCTGCATTATTGCACCATAAGGTATTGTAATGATGCACATTTGGTTTAAGACCAGTGTCCAAGAACATGATATAATGAGGGTAAAATGAATCAGAAAACCCAAAGTCAATAATAACCTTTGTACTGGAAATTCTTGAATGTACTAACAACTAGTATGATGATTAACAAAGACCTTATCCAATTCCTTCCAAAATACATTTTTAAATGAAAAAAAGAAATAGTACCACATTAAAATGGCATGAGATGTTACCTCAGGTGACAGTATAATATGATTGATAAGAGAAATCTTTTTGAAAAAGGATAAGTCTCTCTAAAGTAGCAATATGCCCTTTAGAAACAGAAAGATAGGCACAGTTTACTTGTGACTTGATAGAAATGGACATACAGTGTACCTTAAGAGATTGACATGAATATCTATCAGTGTAGAAATAACATGGTCACACAGAATGTACAATATAAGGGATGGCATGGAAATTGCAACTTTACTTTATCCAGAGGAATACATGAGTTTGTCAACAAAGCATTAGGCTTTCTTTAAGAATATTGGAATCAAAGCTTTGTAATGCTTAGCCAACACTATATTCTGAAATGTTGCTTAATTGTTGAAAATGTATCAGGAAATTTACCTGGCTGGTTTTAGGAAATTATGTTATAGTTAAGAAAGGTTAAGGCCAATTTTATATGCTTAAGGAGAAACTGATGGACTCCAGATTTTGGCAGTATTATTCAGTGGAATTTAATTCAAATCCAATTTGGCAGGGTTTGTCAATCCCATGCAAGCTGAGTACCCAAGTCATTTCTGGGTGGTAGGGCAGCTTTAGAGATAGGCCCTAATGGATCAGCTTTACTAAACTTTTCAGTCTAGTCAATTTCAGTCATGGCAGCACAGTCAAGTCACATAGTTGTTTGGAGAAACTCGTCGTACTAATGGATTGAATAAATCCTAGATAGAAATGATTATTTTTCCATTGTTGTGATGTGGCCAAATGGCAAATGGCATTAGTTAAAACAAGGCATTTATTAGATAATTTTCTTCCTAATGCCGTATTTATTATGGTGAAGTTTTTACATTCTGTGTGACTCTCGAATTCTGCTTTTCGGAAGGACTTTCTGATTTCTGATTCCAGTTCATCATCACTGAACAATAAGCTACTAAGAGGACATAATACCTTCCAGGAATGCAATTTAGAGCACTAGCATTGGGGAAATTTTGGAAAGGAGAAGAAAATGGGAAGAAGTAAAATAAATTGTATTCATCTTCCACTCTCACATTTAGCTATTTGCTTAAAAAACCCTCAATGCAAATAAAATCAAAGCTCTGAGATTTATAATGGAGGAAGAAACTCATTGTCATAAGCTGTTACTGTCTTATAAAGGGAGTCATAAAATATTTGCAAATATCTGCTTGGTATCAGAGACCATTTCTAACATAAGTGTATTTCCAAATCTAGGTGCCATGGATAAAACAATATATAGTAATTAAGCTTGGTCAGCCTTCTGGACCTCAGAATTAAATAATAGTTATTTTCCTTCTCTTAGTAACCCACAAATTGTGTTCAAGGATTGGTTAGTTTAGCTTCAGCTCTCTTGAGTAGGCATTGTACATGACCATAGAATACCTATACCTAATAAGTTACCTGTACACAAGTGCACAGGGATCTTTGTAATAGTAAGTTTCTACTTGCAGGCCCCCTATCAAGTCACAATGATTAAACCATGCATGGAACAAACAGGTCATGGGAATGCCCGAATTCTGGTCAAGGATATAAGGGTTAAAATCGATGAAATTGTAAGAGGATCGAGAAAACCTACTGGAAGCATGATCAACCCAAGGCCGCCACCACTGCTTTTTTTTGCCCTTGGCTTTCTGTTTGTCTGCTTCTCCTAAAATGAAATATGTCCAGACATTAATTCTTACAAAATGAGAAAACAAGCTTTGAACACCATGATTTAACAACTCATTATTGTCAAATCTAGCTAAACTTTAAGAACACATTAAAGGGTCAGGAAAAGGAAACTGCATAGTCTGAAAAGTGTTCAAGTATCAGGGGTCACAGCTGAATCCCAAAAGGAATTGGCTAACATTTATTTTAAAATGCTCTGTATTTTCAGCTATTCCTTTTCAAGCTAGAACATTTAGATACAGATAAAATGAAGGGATCATCATTTCACCATATGTTATATACCAATGAATATTCTATAAAACTAAAACATAACAAATAAAGTTTAAAGAGATAAAGACATGCCAGTTTGTTAAAATTCATCTAAAATAGTAATTCTAAAAGCCAGACAACTTACTTATAATAGATATTGATAATATATGGTTGGAAAATACTAATTTATTAGTGACTGATGGAAATTATAATCTAGAAAACAAGTGTGATATTTCTTTACTTCAAGCCCTTCCCAACTGAAAACCATGCCAAAAGAAAAGTCCCACAAAAATACATTTGAAACCATAATCAAGTTAGCTACAATAATATATTTCGCAAGGTAAGTTACACTGGAAACACTAGCAATCCACAATTTTAGATTCTGACATTAGGTGTCAATATACAATGTACATGTACGTGATTTGTTTATTTTAGAGAGTTTACAAGAACTAGAGAAAATTCCAGAAATGAATACATTACTACTTCTCTTTCCAAATCAACTGGTTCTCTGTCATTTGATTCTTTCTCCTCCAAAGATCCAGAAGCTAAAATGATATGTCTTTCTCCAAGCAAACTGACTCTTGAGCCAAAAAGAATGTATTGGTTTTGACCTGCCTGGCATAATGAACAGCTTTAAATCAGGGCTTCATTAAAGCTTTAAAATGCACTTTAGAGAACACCTACAAAACATCCTGACTTATTCAATTTATATAAAAAGGCAAACCTTGCACTAAAATAAATATACTGTCAATGTTAGGACTGAGAGAAACCCTTTCTTCACAACTCTACTGATTTCCAAATATTGTATGTGACTCAACTTCAAAGTAGCTGAATGGCGAGAAAATGGTTTGACATACTTTCATCATCCTCTTCAGAGACTCTTTGAAGACTCTGTCCTTCACCTGACTCCTGGGTCAAACTCAGCATTCTCTCTTTCCCCTTTTTGTATTTCTGTTGCCTGGCTTTAATGCGGTCCATTCTAATAAAAGGAAATATTAGCCTTTGATTTAGACAGTGATGTTTCTGAATGCAGTAAAAATCATTAACAGACTTTTAAATACTCTGGCAATTGTGTTAAGGCAGCCACAAAGAGCCCACTACCACCTTTGAAATTTATTACCTACTTGTGGGAATTTGAAGATGATGGTGGTGATAATAGTAAGTGAAAATAAAATGATACTCAGAATATCCCAAGTTAAACTTTATCCCTAGTTTATGTTCAGATTCCTGTAGTATGGCAATAGTGGACATAATAGCAGACCAGTAGAAGGAAGACTTCACACTAAGTAGTATGACCATGGGTGAATCATTGAACATTTCAGAGCCCCAATGTATTCATCTATGATATGGAGATAATGGTACAGAATAATTTCTATCTGAAATCTATCTGATCTGAAACCCATCAAACATAAATAGGAGAAGAATCAAATAATAACTGATATTTATAGGATCTAATTTTTCAAAGCACTTTATACATAGTGTCATTATTATTTCCTACTTGGAGCACAGAATATCAGTTTTGAAGAATGCAGACTTGTGTTTTCATTGGTAGAAGAACTCCCCATGAGAACTCTTACCTACCAATGCAGATCAGCACACGTTCATCAATTTATAATCTTAGAGAGTATGTTGGGGCATAATGGAATTAAAAGCCCTAAATGTTATCTAGGCTCTGGATTCTGAAACAAATGGGCAATTTACCTTGAGAATCTCAATGATGAAGAGGTCTGATACATTTTTTTTCTTTATTAAGGGAGTGATAGCAACATTGTTCACTTTTAAGAGAAAAATAAATACATTCTGAAATAATTTGGTCCAAATTTGGTATATGTGAAAATCAATTTTAAAGATAATAATATAAAATAATAATAATAGCAGCAATAATAAAATAATAGTAAAAATAACAATATTACTGCTATTGCTTGGATATTATAGTACTTTGTCATTTTTCAAGTACTTTCACATGACATACTGTCAATCTCAAAAGTGTAGATTTTTTATGAAATGATCATTATGTTAAAAAAAAAAAAAGGAACAGGAGAAGGCCACAGGTTCCCCACCCCTGGGCCCTAGGAGATGACTTCAGAGTAGAAAGGGCCCTTCTCTTTAGAATGGTCTTATTTAAGGACTATTTCATTTGATGAGTATTTTCCTGGTGATCCATGGCATTTTTTCCCCTAATCTGGATGGAAAAGCTGATGAAGCAGAACCTTTTTGTCAGTAATGCCTTAGACTTTTATCCAGATGATATCATATCATATCACCATATCTGAATATTGTTGTTGTCCTCTGTTCTCAAAGAGGACCGTGACATCAGGAAGGTGATGCCATGACTTGCAAGTGAATTGAATTTAAGTGAGAGAGGGCTGTGCAAAGTCACCAGCCTTACTTTCTCCTCTGGAGCCATCTGAGTCCAGTGGCAAGATACAGATCCGGACAACTGGAGATGCCTGTGCCCTCCCCTCCCCTCCCCCCGTATCTTAATTATTCCACTGCTAAAAAGTCTACTCCATGAAAGCACTAACCAGTGGTCTTGCAGAACAAAAATTTCACAACCCCATTGGGTAGACAGTTGATTTTTTTGTCTTATCCCATGTACTAACCTTATACAAATCACTTCGCTTTCCTAAGTATCAGAATACTCCTCTTTAAAGTGCAGGGGATTGTAATATATGACCTCTAATGCCCTTTCCAGCTCTAACACTCTAAGATCATGCCACCTTTTGAGTTCCCTTCACCACCAGATTGTGAATAGTACAGAATTAGTAATGTCTTGACAACAATCATGGAACTTCTAATTCCATGGAAAGCTTCATGGCAAGTGTCAAACTTCATCCAATCAGGATACTTAAAGTTAGACCTCTAGTGACTCTGGGGGCAGCTTGACCTCCCTTTTGGCATACTGGATTGCTACCCCATCATCAGAGAGAAATGAAGCATTCGTACTGTCTCTTTAGCTGGTCCATTGATTTTTTCTCTTCTTCCATTCTTGCTTTCACAGCCTTTACAATTGTAGCCTGGAAAAGTTCAGCACCTCTGAATAAAAATTCAGAAATAATACAAGATAAATTAGAACCTTATATTTGTCCTTCCACAAAAAAAAATATCAAGGATCAGAAACCATCATCTATAGTGGGGAAATGAGTCTAAAAATGAAGCCCTACAACCTCTTGGAAAGTGATATCTGTTTTCTAACAATTTACAAAAATTGTTCTTCTGGGTTGGAAGAAAATAGTATAAGTGACTTTATACACAGATGTAGTTTTATCCCCAGTGCTTAGAGAATAGTAAGCATGTAATAAATACTTTTTGACTCTTTGACTGAATGGGGCACAACCTACCACTTTTTGTCAGCAAGCTGCTTACAACTTGCTAGCCTATGGATAGAAAGGGGAAAGGAAAAAGTTATTCAGTACCTACGATGTGCCAGACACTATCTTAAGCACTTTACAAATATTATCTCATTTGATCCTCATAACAACCTTGTGAGGCAGGTACAATTATTATACCCATTTTGCAGTTAGGGAAACTGGGGCCCAGGATCACACAGCTAGTAAGTGTCTGAGGCCATATTTGTACTCATGTCTTCCTGTCTTCAGGCCCAGTGATCTATATAGCATAGTATAAAGGTAGTAATTTTTACTTCAAAAGAGCTGCACACTGATGCTAGATGATACCAAAGACCATTTGTCTCTTGAAACTTGCCTTAAAGAAAGTAAATATTCCAACATAGCCTTATTCAACTCTTACTGGGAAATGTAAAAACAACAGTTTTAACAGTAAAAGAGAGTTCACTAGCTTGTTGAACTTTAGTACCACTAGTTAAAGGTGGAGGGTAAAACCTGGTCTTCCTTTTAATATAGGTCTGTTAGTGGATTAAATATACTTCAAGACATTGCTCCAAGTCAGCCAGCCTGAGCTGCATCCTAAGGGAGATGTAATTCACCAAACTTTCTTCAGTCTGCTATGTTTGGCACACCCAGAAACAAATTAGATAATGAGCTCAGGAAGCAGAAAGCAATGGAAAGCACCCTTGTAAAGTAGGCAGAGCTAGGCTTGAAGTGAGTCCTACCCCAGGCACTTACTAGCCATGTGAGCCCTGGCAAGTCACTGATCTCTTCTGCTCTCAGTTTATACATCTGTAAAATGAGGAGTTTGAGCCCAATGAATGCTAAGTTCCTTCCAGTACTAAATCAATGATTTATGTTTAAGTCAGAGCCCTGAAGGAAGGGGTTGTAGGTAAGACAAGACCAGAAGTATCTCTGCCTGGTGATATGAGGAGTAAGGTATACATCTTATGTATACTGTGAGGTATACATAGACAGGGCTCTGGTACCACAGATCCCACACAGGTCTCTTTCATCTTTCTCTTTCTGCTTTCCTCACCCTCATATCAGGAGGGAGAAGTTGTTGAGAAAAGTAATGAAAAGGGCCTGAGGAGAAAGGAATACAAATAGTAGTAGCAAGAAAAATAGAAAAAGAAAAAAAAAGACAAAAATAGTGAGATAGAAAAGAAAAAACAAGGAAGAGTACAAGTATGAGTATACTGAGCTACATAATGTTGTGTAATAATTAATAATACATAACATACAGATCAAGCCATCCATCACAAGTTCCCTCTTCTGTGATTCACACGTCATGTAGCTCTCTGTTACTTATTTTCATCTCCTTTGTTTCAGTTTCTAGTGAAAAGGTAAGTTTACTTGCCAAGTCTAACCCCTCAGTTAAGGTTCTTGATCACATCCCCTGCTCTCTCACCTGGAAGATTGTGCCCTCCGTCATTCTATCCCATCCTTTACTCTTCAGTATCTCCTTATCCACTTAATCTTTCACTGCTCTCTTGCCATAAGCATGTCTCCTTCATCATCAAAATATCTTCACTTGACCCTAGTATTCCCTCAAGCCATAGTCCTACAGCTGATCTCTTTTCCATAGCAAAACTCCACAAAAGGCTGTTTATATCGATTGCTTCCATTTCACTTCACTTTCCTTTCTCAATCCCTTGTAGTCTGGCTTCTGAACCAATCACTTGACTGAAACTGCCCTTTCCAAACTTAACAAAATTCTCTCAACTATTAAATACAATGGTCTTTTCCTCATCCTCCTTCTTGACCTCTCTGCAGCTTCTGACACCATCAAGCACTCACTCCTCTGGGATAACCTCACCTCACTTGGCTTTCATGACTCAACTGACTGCTCTTTTTCAGTCTCCTTTGCTGGAACAACATCATCTTCCCATCTACCAAGTGCAGGTATTTGCCAAAGCTCTATTTTTTTCATTCTCTTTCTCTATATTTTCTCTCTTGGTCCTGGACACATAGTAGGTGTTTAATGAATGCTCGTTGAATGATGGTCTTATCAGTTCCATGGAATTCATTTATCATCTCTAAGATGATGACATATCACTACCAGTGATGACTTTTATGTAGACAATTTACCTTGATGCCAGAATTTGTGAAGCTTTTATGTCAGCAACCACGTGGAGGAAATAATAACTCATGAAAACTCTTCTTTGCAGCAAAAGGAATGCAAAACATATACTGTCCCAGATAATTCCAGCCTCACCACTGGGCAATTTACATTCCTTATTATCAAGAGCTATGACAGCAAACAAAGAAAGTCTGTGTTAGAATGAATATACGTAAAATCTTTTTTTATTGTTGTTGTAATATTTATGCCACAGACTCTGTTACACTTGGGAAATCACAGTAGAGCAAATAAACTATATTCTCTGGGTAGCTAGGAACTTTGGTACAAATGTTAATACTAATAAATTGCTTATATTTTAATCATAACCTACAAATACCTTATCCTTCAACAATTCATCATTGGGTTTTTTCAATCTGCAGACATGGATCATTCTCTTTCTCTTTTAATCACTAGGTAATGATGGTCAAACTGTGCTGTAACAGGAGCCTCTAAACTTTTTTGATTATGCACATACTCATAATATTCATATATTCACTTAGTTATAAATTATGCACATGTACTACTGTATGAATAATTACATATGTTATAAAACTTACCTAAAACAGAAATTAAGATAGGATACAGAATTGATCTTGGAGTTAATAGGGAGCCACTGAAGTTTACTGAGTAGCATGGTATGTAAGTGTGGCATGGTAAGACCTGACAGTTTAAAAAATCACTTTGGCAGCTATGGGGAACAGGAATGAGATCCTTGAGGGATGGAAATTAGCAGGCCATTACCATAATCTAAGCAAGAGATGATGAAGTCCTGGATGGGTTGTGGTTGTAAGTAGAGAGAAGGGACAGACCCAAGAGATACTGTGCTGGTAGAAATGATAATTTGACAACTGACTAGTTCTGTGGGAATAATGATGCATTGAAGATGACACCAACGAGGGCAACTTTTATAACTGGAAGAATGGTGGTGCTCTTGACAGAAATAGGGAATTTCCAAAGAGGGATGGCTTTGATGGAAAAAGATAATATATTAAAAGTTGCAATGGGTACTATAATTCATCCATGCTTGTTCATACTGTGCAACTTTGATTAATCAGTAAGATGAGGTTCTGGAGGCAGAATACAACTTCCAAGGGCTGCCTCCCACAGTCATGAGATGATCTGGGGGCTAGAAGGTATGCATGCTGGAAGTGGAGTTCCCAATGATATGCACACGACTGTGTCTGTGGGTACCTGGGTAGTTGTTAGTTAATAACTGTCCCAAGGTACTGGTGACTGGTATAGAAGGGGGAAGCTGGGAACCTGAACATGGGAGGGAAGAAGGGCAGAGATAAAGGTAGGCATGGCTGTGATGGAGAGAAGATCTAGGATTGGCTAGCATAGGGAGGATGGGATGGGATATGCCTTATCTCCCCATTCTCTGATTGATTGATTATGGAACCCTTGGGTCATGCCTCCAAGCCAGAACACTGTTCTAGAGCATTGTTGTCAAACCGAAAAAGAAATGAAAGCCACTGGGGAGGGTGAGAATGGGAAAGGTCTTAATAGGAGAAGTATTTCTACTCTACATATGCTTGCAATTACCATTTCTGTGATTGTTTGCAATTGTCTCAGTGAGGTTCTAGTGGTGCTCAAATTAATAATCTTTCAAATCACCAAGGTTGTGGTATAATTATGTATGACTGGTTGATGAGAGAGGAAGGAAAGAATGTTACAAATGGTCCCAAATTACCCATCAACCATCCCTAGAGTGGTTATAAAATGGAGTGGGTTGTAGGGGTTTTTTTCACAGTTTCTCAGAGCACACCTGAGTTTGCAAAGTATGAACCTTAGGTGCCCAGAAGCTTGATCAAAGCTGCTAGGAGAAAAAAAAACAGTTTTAACAACAGTAATAATGGAAATTGTAATTTAAATAGAACTTTAAAGTTCTTTTAAAATTATATATTTTGTTTTGACATAAGAATCACTTCCCAATAAACGATCCCATTGTAACCTACCTTAAAAAAATGAGAAGAAACCAACCCAACAATTGAGACTGACAGAGTACTATTTCACTCTTACAGTTAACCATTTTTTTTTGTTAGGCAATTGGGGTTAAGTGACTTGCCCAGGGTCACACAGCTAGTGAGTGTCAAGTGTTTGGTCTGAGTCCGGATTTGAACTCAGGTCCTCCTGACTTCAGGGCCGGTGCTCTCTCCACTGCACCACCTAGCTGCCCCGTTAACCAATTTTTTTTAACAGAAAGGACTTATGCCATACTTTCAGGCCTGTGGGATCAACATTCTTCCTATTTCATTTCAATGTCTTTTGTGTTTCTGACACCAATATGGTAAGCATGGAGCCACTCATGGCAGCAGGGGGTCACCATGCTCCCTAAGGAGAGGTGAACTGACTCTGGTTGGAAAAATGGAGCAGGTTTAAACTTCTGTCCTAATAAATATTAAGATTGGGTCCCTCAGTAATCACTGTAGTTCCAGCCTAGGTGCCCTATCTCAAAAAAAAAAAAAGATGCTTTGCATTATTTTTCAAGTTCGGCCAACAAAACTCCCAAATAAAGCAATATGCAATTCTTCCTGCACCTCTCCTACTAGCACCATAACCCCTTTCCCCCCACAAAATAATATAATACTTACGCATTTTGTAGCCTTTGACTGTACAGGCCAGGCTGAAGGCTTGAATCAACCAGCAGCTGTTGTTAACCAAGGACTCAATGTAACCACATGCTCCAATCTGTAAAACAAATGGGAAAAAATGAACACACAGACTATACACCAGTAACAAATGTTCGTTGGTCAGGATACCCAGAAGATTCATGAATTTAATCACAACTGACTGTGGTTCATAATATATGTTACTAAATTAGAGGCAGATACTGCCACTCCGGTCACTCAGCAGTAGTAAGTGGGATGATGAGTGAGGCATAGCTGTTTTCTGAAGAGATTCAGCTCCATGGAGTGGAATGAAGCCAATGAGGGACCATCATTCACAAAAGCTTTTCTACCTTTGCAGAAAAGAAAGTCTGTAGACTTTTTGATAGGTTAAATTTGAATTTGAAATGGCTAACAAGATAAGCATTTCCCTCAACAGAACATATTTTCTCAAACCTAGGATACTGATTTGGTTAGGCTTTTTTATGGAGCAGAAAGAGAAGCCATATTGATTGCCACAGGGAAAAACAAATACATCTGTTCATAAAAAAGAAGCCATAAAACGTGCTTCTTTATAGTCCTCTATGGTCGAGGGTAAATTTTTTTTCATATTATTATTATTCCCTTCCTGGTTTTGAATTCTAGTAAACTTAATAAATAAATAAACTTATTATTTCCTGTTCTTGTCTCATCTTTTCCTGGTTCTGTGATTTCGGTCAGCTTATCAACTATTATGTCAAAGTCTCTCCCTTCAAAGCCTAATTCAGGTATCCTTTACTCCATGAAGGATTCTGTGATCCCCTTCAGCAGGAAGTGATCTTTCTCCCTGTTCAAATTTCTCATAACACTTTGTGGCTCTCCTTTATAATTTATCATTATTTTGCATTATATTTATCATATATCTATGGAAAAAGTCATGCCAGATTACAATCATTTCCTCAAAAAAATGGAATACTAGACTGGTAGATCAGGGGAATGATACAGAACCAATTTGTCTAGATTTCAGTAAAGCATTTGATAAAGTTTAACATGTTATTTTTTTTATAGAAAAGGTCAAAAATGGATTAATGTCCAGTTAGGTGAATTCAGAACTGGTTAAATGGCTATCTCCTAAAATTAATAATTAATGGTTCAATATCATCTTGGAAAGAGGTCATCAGTGGACTGCCTTGGGGAATCTGTGCTAGGTTTTTTATATTTTGCATTTTTGCCAGTGACTTGGATCAATGAATAGATAATAACAATGATAATAACTAACATTTGTATAGTACTTACTCTATGCCAGGCACTGTGATAAGTGCTTTACAATTATTATCTCAATTGATCCTTACAACATTGAAGGTAGGTGCTATTATTATCCCTATTTTCCAGGTGGGAAAATCTAGACAAACAGGGGTTAAGTGACTTACCCAGGGTCACAAAAGTAATAAGGGTCTGAGGCCACATTTGAACTCAGATCTGCCTGACTCTAGTCCTAGCACTCTTTCCACTGAGCCACCTAGATGGCATGCTTATCAAACTTTCAGTTAATGTAAAACTTAGAGAGTTTACATTGAAAAACAGGATTGGTATATAAAAAGATGTCAACACTCTATAATATTGGACTGAATCTAATAAATAACATTTATCCTTGCTCAATTTCAAGTTTTACACTTCAGCTAAAAAATCAGTTTACAAGATTGGAGAGCCATAGCCAAGCAGCAGTTTAACTGAAAAAAAAAAAAGGACTCAAGGATTTTAATAAGATGCTGTTTAAATAAGATAAATAAAATAATATGGTAGACAAAAAAGTGAATGTGATTTTAGGCTCCTTTGAGAAATATAGTATCCAGGACTGTGCATCTAATTCAAGACCTCATTAACAATGGGGAACTCACTACTTCAGAAAGATACTCATTTCATTTTTGGGCAGCTCTAATTGTTATAATTTTTTCCTCATATAAAACTGGAAAACCACATAGGAAGACTTGTGTTTATTCTAACCACCCCCACCCCTTGGATGCTTGTTGCCTGTGTGACATCAGGTAAGTCCTTTTAACTTCCTGGATCTGTTTCCTCATCTACAAAATGATGGGGATGGACTAGAAGGCTCCTAGGTCCCTTCCAAATCTGAATCTTTGATCTTTTGATCTGTGACTAGGGAGATAATGGTTCCATTGTATTCTGTCTTAGTCACACTTTGAGTATTGTTTTCAGTCCTGGATACCATATTTTAGAAAAGTCATTGATAACTTGGAGAGTATTCAAGGAAAGATGACCAGAAGGGTGAATACCATTGTTATATCATAGGAGAATCAGTTGAAAAAACTTAGGATGTTTAAGCTTAGAGAAGATCTAGTGGGAACACGATAGCTTTGTTCAAGTGTTTACGGGCTTATCAGTGTTTCTGCTGATTATTCTAGATGACCTCTGAAGACCCTTCTAGTCATGAAAATTTGTGATTTAAAGCTGTCTGAGAAAAGGAAAAAAATCTTACTCAATCTTTGAAACAGATACATAGAAGGTGTTCCCTTAATTGACTGCAATGAGAATGGGTATTTCTGAAACATTTCTTCTTAAAATTAGGGGCAATGTTGTGCTTTCCAATATATTAATAACAAGTTAAAATTATAAAAAAAAAGTTTACCACATTCAAATAAGCTCAAAATAAAATGCTAACCGTAGACCAAGACTTCTAACAATTGACAATTGAATTTATAGAAACTTAGAGATGGAATAGATTTGTGATCATCTGGCTAAACATATACACAATTAATAAAGCCTCTACAACATCTGGCAACAAGGTGTCACCTAGTCTCTATTTAAAGACCTTTTTATAGTGGAGAACTCATTACCTCAGAAGGCAATCCAATCCACTTTTGAATAGCTTTAATTGTTTGGAAATTTTTCCTCCTATACAAATGAATTGCATCCCCTAGAAATCTATAGATTAGATGTTGATGTTAGATACTGGAATTGAAATAGTGCCAGCACAACCAGCGTCTCCTACTTTCTAGGAATAAGCTCACCCAATTCAGATCTCATTTGTGTAGTAGGAAACCTTAGTAGTAATGAGATAAGGATGACTTAATATTAATTCAAAGGGGTCTTGAGAAATACTTTATTTCTTCCAAAGAATATGTTGTTTCACTTTGGCATGGAGGTAACATAGGGTTAGTTCATAAAGGCTATTCTACTGCAGCACAAACTTTGGAAATTTCTACCAAACTTGAAAGGCTTAGACTATGTATGGGCTCAGGGGCAATCTATATCAGTATTTTTTAAGGACCTGCCAAGCTAATTATAAATAGGCTTATTACCAGAAGGTTTTTCACCAAGTGATACATTTTTTTGTTGTGTTGTTGTCATGATAACCCATAAATTACACAAAATTACTGAACAGTCCTCATCCTGTGTGGCCTTATTCCATATCTGTAGAGCCATTGATGAGTTGAATGGTGGTGGGGAAAAAAGTAAAAAATGTATTAGTAGGACTAATAAAATTCAGTACTTTTCCCTTCATATTCTTTACTTTCAAGTTTTCCTAGAAGCAGTTGTGAGGTCTAAGTGAGATAGTCTGCTTTCTTCACTCCTAGATCCAGCAGTTCATCACTATCATGTCCCTAAGTGCCTTTAAAATGCAATGGTTTTCTGTAGCCTTTTTCCTTTTCCTGCTAGCTACTGTCTTTTTCTCTCATGCACTTAACCCCAACACACTTTCTTCACTAAACGAAGACCTAGGGTTGTAAGAAAGTCCTGAATATGCATTGCCATTATTTTTATTATTGATAAGAATAATGGAAATAATGTGGCCTATTCATAAAATAAATTATGCAGGAAAGTATGAACAGCTACACAGACTTTGATCTTATCATTAACATAATAAGATATATGCCAAAAACAAATCAAATGAGTTTCATAGTTAGATTGCCTAGTGAGCTCATTCCTAAGTAGTTTGGAGGAAGGGAAGACAGGAGAGAAGCTAGCAATCACTGCATCATCATCCCTCTAATGTACAATCAGTTACATACTGACATGTAAGTAAACTACTCCCTTATAGCAATTGATTTTTGAGTTAGGGTCATTATTTGGAAAAGTGTTAACCCTTTGAGCCCATGAGAGGATCATTTTTAAGCTTGTGGAGAAGTAAATAACTCAATAGTATGTTTATAGTCTAAAAAATACCTTTATATCATTCCCATTACTACCAGGGAGTAATTGAATTTTCCAATACTTCAAGAGATACACTTACCTTCAAATTTAAGATTAGTATTTTTCCCATCTGAATATTAAAGCATATTCATCAATCAAAAAAAAAAACCCATCAAACCACACTAATGGGCCAGCCTACTCTATTTTTGCTTTTGGCTTGGTATCGCGTGTTCGAGGCCAAGCTGTTTTCAGTGTTTCTGTTTCTCCCTCCTTCCATACAAAAGATGATGTATGTACATCCTTACATGCTTTTTAATAGCTTGTCTCATACTGTTTCCATCACATAATAAGGGAAGAAAATTTAATACTCTCATAGTTCTCTAAGAAAGATCAACATTTCTAAGCCAAAAAAAAATCACACCTGCTAAATTCAGGGACTCTTCCATTCTAGAAGACGAGGAAATACTAATACACAGGGGCACAATATCACTTTTTTGCAAGATAGATATTTATAGCATTAGATTTAGTTGTATCAGTTGTGAATATTTTTAAAAGAAATACCTCACAACTCATTTCTATAAGTGCATTTCCATGTGTTTCACAATCATGGACTGGCTCTACTTATTTAATACAGAAAAACAAGTAAAATAAATAGTCATTGGGACACCAAATTGGCAGCATCTGAACAAACTGCCACAAGATCTTGGGTTTTTCTGAGAACAATATGATGCAGCAAAGGGCTTTTAATAACCACTGAATGGATTGTTTACTCTTAACAAATAAACCACAAATGTGTTATGGGCTGAACTACAACAGTGCCACTTACTGACAGTATATTTTTCATTGTAATCACAAAAACATTGTACGCAATCAGCCAGTCCCAATAGCGGAGGATGCTTTTGATGGGTTTCAACAGCAAATCTCCCCCAAACAGCAGGAAATAGAAACAGGCCACCAAATAACCCATGCAGAATATGCTGATCCTAGTGGTTCCAGTAATGAAGATGATTGTAAGAACAAACCAGAAGAGATAACTAAAGATAACCACTTTGTACATGTCCAAGTAAGACCTGCAACACAAAAACAGGACAATGAAAGAAGAGTCAGCAAAGTTCTACCTCAGGGCGATAAAATCATATTCACCATTTTGCTGTGAACAAATTTTTCATCAACTTTTAAAAAATAATAAAACTCTATGGTTAGCTCAAATAACCAAAGTCCCGTCTTGTCCTCTCTTAAGATAGTTTAGTGACTTTGCAAGGGAAGGACTTCTACTATTCAGCTGTCTTATCTGCAACAATAAATTGGATGCTTACATTGTTGTTTTTTGTGACTTCTTTTGCCTTTGCATTGGTTGTAGGTCTCTAAAAGAATGATTCAAATTTTCTTTGATGGATAATCTGAAAATGTTAGATTAAAATGTATTTCTATTGTCTACACAAGCTCATCTAGGGGCTAAATGCAGAGATTTTTAATAAAGGCACATAGAAAAATCACAATGGTACTTCCATTCACCTTCAAATGCCTGAAATTTTCTTTGAAAGCTTCATTATTTTTTTCCCTTAATAGCATTTTTTCCAATTACATGTAAAAATAGTTTTCAACATTCATTTCTGTGAAATTTTGAGTTCCAAATTTTTCTCCTTCTCTTCCTTCCCTCCTCCCTTCCCAAGACAGCAAGCAATATGATATTGGTTATACATATTGTTTGGTTGTTTTCCTTGTATCTCAAAGAGGACCAAAATGACATTGCTATGCTAGCATCAAGTTTCAGTGTGGCTGATCAGACCAATACAAGCTTGGGTGGATTCTGTAACTTTGTGCATCTTGCATTTCTTTTGAGCTATTTCAATTTTGCTTTGCTCATAGAGCACAGCACCTTCTCTGATGTAGGCATGCAATGCTAAGCAGTCCTGTGCCAGTGTCCCCTATGTCACACAATCAATTCCAAAGTTCTTAAGAGGGACCTTGAGAGTGTTCTTGTATCACTTCTTCTGACCACCATGTCAATGCATGCCCTGTGTGAGTTCTCCATAAAAGTCTTTTTGGTAAGTGTACATTTTACATTTGAACAATGTGGCCAGCCCTTCAGAGTTGTGCTTTGTTAAATATATTTCCACATTAGTCATGTAGTGAAAGAAAAATCAGAACAAAAGGGAAAAAACCACAAAAAAGAAAAAACGAAAAACAAAAATACATTGAAAACCGTATGCTGCGATATGCATTCAGACTCTATAGTTCTTTATCTGGATGTGGTTAGCATTTTCTATATGAGTCTTTTGGAATTGTCTTGGATCATTGTATTGCTGAGAAGAGTGAAGTCTATCATATTTAATCATCGAACAATGTTGTTATTACTGTGTATGGTGTTCTCTTGGTTCTGCTCACTTCACTCAGCATCAGTTTATGTAAGTCTTTTCAGGTTTTTCTGAAATCTGCCTGCTCATTATTTCTTATAGCACAACAGTATTCCATTGCATTCATATGACACAACTTGTTCAGCTAGTTCCCAATTGATAGGGAAAGCCTCCTTTTTGCATGGCTAAGACAATTTTATCTGGTTCCCTTTGAAAGGGAAACCTTTTTTTTTCAAGGAAAATTGGGAAGGTGTCCTACTATTTCTGTGCTCTGGTACCCATCTACTGGTTTTTGAGAAAGTCACAGGCGCTCTAAAGAATTCTCCTGATAGGGAAGTGGGGGGAGGTGGGAAGTATGTTTAACCCTTGCTCCATTAGATTTTTTCAGACTGAATGAAGCTAGTCTTCCATCTCTGGCTCCATATGGAATTTGTCTAAATTCTCCTGGTACCACTCTGGCTTCTGGAACTATAAACAGCTACCTCACATATTCTCCACCAGACTATGCATGACCCCATTTATTAAGAGATAGAGAATTGGTCCCTGCCTGAAATTCCTATCTTCCATCATTTAGCTGAGGGCTTGAATTCCTATTATTAAGCAAATACTACTGAGACTAACACTAGTTGTTAGTTTTAACACTAAACTCTTATCATCCACTGACTAACAACACACTGAAAATGCAGTCAGTCAACTTGAGAGAAGAAGAGAACAGCTTGTGAAAATGAGGGGCTTTGGAGGGTGCAAGCATTTATGCCCTGCCAGATGTTGGGGGAAGCATGGAGATGGCAGAGCAAGAGAGGGCATATAATTTGTAGGTTGGTAGGGTCAGATAATTTTATTAAGAGGTAGAGTGTCAAAATAGAGAGCTGGCTTGAAGGTAGGAAAACCTACATTCAAGATCCATTTCTAACTCATACTGGCTTTATAACCCTAAGCAAATCACTTAATATCTCAGAGACAAGTAACTTTCTAAGACTGTAAGTCTGTGAATTGCAAAGAAGGTGCCAACTTACATTAGTAGAGAGCAATGTTCTCTCTAATTTTTTTTTTTTTTACTGTTGGTGGTTTTTTACTGCTCTGAGCAGAAAATTTTTATAAGATCTGACTACTGCTTGGTGCTTTAAAAAGATCACATGACCAATCCAATGTCAGCTAATAAACGAATTAGAATAGTAGAACATCAGGAAAGGAAAAACAGCTGTGTAAATAATGACCTAAAACCAGCAGTGTTTTCAAAAGAATATTTCAACAACTCAGTATGGGTGGAAGCAAGACTGCCATGTACCCACTTAGCTTAGACAACACATTGGGAGAGGGGATTTTCTCACCTGGGAATTCCCTACACCAGTGAAATCAAACTGTATCCTCTGTTTGGCTTTCATTCACTTCACAATCTGATCTTTTCCTACCTTTTTGGCCTTCTTAAACTTTAGGACTCTCCATGTACTCTGTAATCTTTAATCTAATGACACTTTCATCACATATTTCAAGACACAATTTCTCAAATCCATACCTTATCAGTGGCTCTCTTCCATGCCTTGAATGCTCTCTTTCTCCTCTCTACCTTGTAGCTTCTCTGGCATCCTTCAGGATTCAGCTCAAATCTTACTTTCCCCAAGAAATATTTCCTACTAGTTTTCTCCTCCAGTTTAATCCCCTCACCAGTAGTGCCTCCTCTGAGGTTACCTTCCGTTTGTATGATACATATATTGTATGCATATTAGTTGCTGTCATGTTTTCTCCCTATTAGAATTTCAGTATGACAGCATGGAATTTTTTTTCTTGCCCATTTTTGTATTCCTAATGCTTAGCACAGTACTTAACTTATTTCTTATTGTTCGGTCATTTCAGTCGTGTCCAACTCTTCCTAACCCCATTTGGGGTTTGACATTTCCTCTCCAGCTCATTTTGCAAATGAGGAAAACTGAGGCAAATAGTGTTAAGTGACTTGTTCCGGGTCACACAGCTAATAAGTGTCTAAGATTGTATTTGAACTGAAGTCTTTCTGACTCTAGGCTCAGTGCTCTATCCAATGAGCCACCTAGCCATCCCAATTAACACATAGAAAATACTCAATAGATGCTTGTAGACTTAAAAAGTACCTTATTTTGAAGAGGGCCATGGGATGTAGCTTTAAGTGGGTGCATGATATACTCTTTTGACTTTAACTGTCAGGTGCCATTCATTGAAAATTAGGTGCATAAAAATATAAAAAGACAAAGACTTGTGTACCCTTTATTTTATTGTATATATCTATGTTTAGTAGTTGTTGTACAAAGCTAAGTAACTTCACTGGGTATAAGCATCAATCCACTTATGTCTAGTATATTTTCTGTGCAGTCTAAACACTTGAGAAATGACTACTGGTAATCCTTTATTTGTGGAACTATATTTTTTTTCTTTCCTTGAAGAAGGAATGCCAAGTCGAGATTTAAATCTTTAAGTAAGCCCTAGCAATTTTTATTTCTTCTGCTTTTCAGTCAGCTTCTCTTGAGGTAGAGTGCTTTGAGTAAGGTACAGGAGTGTTCCTGCTCATGAGTCTACCATCTTAACTCAGCATTTTCCATTACAGTATATTCCTATAGCAATTACACATTTCCATAGTCTTTTGAAAGTTAACAAATATTTTCTTCACAACTACCTGGTAAGGTAGGCAGGGGTGAGTATCATTTCTGTCATTCTATATAGAAGGAAACTGGGACACAGAGAGAAGAGGACTTGCCCCAGGAGGGCCTTCAACTTGCAAACTAGTTCAGAGTTTTCTTTAGGGTTGTTGTGACTAAAAAATACATCAAAATGGGCAGCTAGGTGGTGCAATAGATGGAGCTCTGGCCTTGGAGTCAGGAGGACCTGAGTTCAAATCCAGTCTCAGACACATGACACTTACTAGCTGTGTGACCCTGGACAAGTCACTTCTTAACTCTGATTGCCTCACCGAAAAGAAAAGAAAATACAACAAAACAAAACAAAACAAAACAAAAAAACCATCAACAGGTCCAAGTTCCAAGCCCATTATACCAAGAATGTTTTGATTCTAGATAAAATGATTCCAATAAAAGAAATTCTGCCCAGATAATGGCCTCTCTTCTTAAGAGAGGAAATAGTCTTATCAAAAAACATAATGAGGAAGTTTGGTCATACATCTCTCCACTAGCAAATCTAGTCATAGAGATCAGGGTCAGCCTAACTACTCTCTTCTCACATAGAATTGTCATGCTTATTTGGCAGATGGAAAAGTGATACCAAAAGAAATTAAGAAACTAGTTGAAGATTATAGATGAGTCAAAGCAGAGGAAGAATTACAATGAACGGGTTTATCTATAAAGTAACTGAGTCATTTTGCCTTATTGAGGTCTATCTTTACCACATGATGTATGAACCTGGGTGTTATTTGTCTCTCCTTTACTCAATTTTCTCTCCTGTAACACGAGTGGCTAAGTGGTACAGTGGATACAGTTCTAGGCCTGGAGTCAGGAAGACCTGAGGTCAAATTCAACCTTAGACACTTATTAGCTGTGAGATCCTGGGCAAGTCACCTAACACCTCTTTGTCTTAGTTTCCTTATCTGTAAAATGAGCTGGAGAAGGAAATAGCAAACCACTCCATCATCTTTGCTAAGAAAACCCCAAATAGAGTCAGGAGTCAGACATGACTGAAACAGCTGAACAAAAGAGGTGAATAATAATACTTGCACTGCTTATCTTACAGGGCTTTTGTGCAGACCTAGTTAGCTAATGTATGCAAAATACATATTAATTAGCAATGTGCTGGTAATTGTTTAACAACTGTGTCTCACCCTCAAAATGTATCATTGATATACTTTTAAATTTTCATTACTAACATCTTCTCCATCTCTTTCTTAAGTCTAGACAACAAAAGAATTAATCAAGCCCTGATTTGTAGTTTATCAATTTCCATACTGTAAATGCTCACACTGAAAATTTAAAAATGGTCTCATGTAAGCCAGTTCAAGCTGACTCTAGTTCACTATTGTTTCTAATCATGTTGTTGTTATTGTTGAGTTGTTTTTCAGTCGTGTCTTACTCTTTGTGACTCCATTTGAGGTTTTCTCGGCAAAGACAACTGAATGGTTTGCCATTTCCTTTTCCATCTCTTTCTATAGATGAGGAAACTGAGGCAAACAGGGTTTAGTGACTTGCCCAGGGTCACAAAGCTGGCTGGATTTCAACTCAGAAAGATGAGTCTTCCTGACTCGAGGCTTGGCACTCTACCCACTGTACCTCCTGGTTGCCTCTGTTTGTAATCATAAAGCATATTAAAAGCCAGAGTGAATATTATTTAGATTCACTGTAAAGTGTATCTTACCCACTATTGTAAACATCACAATTTTAGGACAGAGGAAAGTAAAAATCATACCCTAAAGTTATTCCCAAGGAATTAAACATAATCTTTACCGGCAGTGAATGAAATCTGGCACAGGGTTATGCTGGCTAAAAGATGCTGCATCAAGGCTCATACAGATTTCCACATTATCCCCAGCCATGATCCGTACTGCAGCTTTGTTTTCATCCTCAAAAGTTTGCCGTTGTAAGGAGGCACACAGCAGCAGCATGAAGTCATCTGGCAAGATAGTATTTTAAGAGTGAAAGTGTGAGTTATTCATTTATATTTATGGGCAGTGGCACTGTACGTAGTCGGGAAAGAGAGCGATCTTTACTCAGTATGTGCAATCCCTAATTTGTGAATGGGCTGTACTAGAGAACTGCCTACTTAGAAGTCAGCAAACATCTTTCTATAAAAATGTGTGATAGACAGGTTCCCAAGCCATGGCTCTTTAGGGTTAAATGGATCTGGGATCAGATACATTTGATCTTCTCTCCGACTATACAAATCACAACCCATCCATGGCTAAATAGTCCACTAAATAGACCAGGTCATAGCAGAATAAAATATTATAAATGTTGCTCGAGTTAGGAGTGGACTTGATGTTGCCTAGTCTAATGTCTAATTTTATAGTTAAGGAAACTTAGACCCAGAGAAATGATTTGACTTGCCCAAAGTCACACAGATAACAAAGTGACAGGTCTGGTTTGGAATCAAAGATCCACTAACTAGAAACCCAACATTCTTTCCACTGCATCAAGCCATGCTCTTTAACTACCTTTCAACTATATCTAAAACCACTTAAAATATGTTTCCTATAATAAAAAGCATTCTGCCTTCAAATTATGATGGCTAGGAAGCTATCTCTTATGGCTGAATAGTTCTTTAGTTTGTAAATTTTTTATATTTCCATAAGAGAAAAGTAGAATTCTAGGTCAATAAATCTCTGGACATTCTGAATAAGGGACCAGGAAAAATGACTTTGGGGGATAAGGTTAAAAAAGGGCTCCAAACTTGGATTCTTTAGGCATTTGTGTATGTAATAAGATCATATTTAGGTTCACATGTGTAGCTTTTATACTGGTGGTTTTCTGTATTAATTAGGACTTCAAAAATCATGTAATAGACTATTGATTAAATTTTAATTAAAATATTTTATGGACATTTTAATAAGTGTATTTATATGTTCTCTACATATACAGATAGGAATATCTCCATATTCATATGTATGTTTATCTATATACTTTCCCCCTTTTTTATTAATTTGTAAGAGCATTCTATGAACAATATTCTTTCCTTATCTCCTTTCTATTTCGGATTTCTTTTGTTTGTTGGTGTAAACTACAGGAACCACTCAAATTTGGTTGCGATGTTAAAAGACATAACTATATTTGCTGAAACATGCTTGAGGGAACGTTACCATAACTGCTTGGACTAATTAAAGCAGATTCACTTTTCAGCAACACTAGCACTTTAATTACATAATTCTGTTTTACAAAACTTAAACTGATATCAATGGTTAATGGTTAAAAAAATATTCTAAAGGATTAGGAGGTCTTTTAAAGAGTAAGGAAAGAAAAAAACTAATTATGCAAGTAACCAGGCATTTTAAAGATTCTAAGACTTTTTTTTTTGACAAAGCATTAGGGTTGGTAGAAACATGATCTTTTAAAAACATTCATTGGATAAAACCCAAAAGAATGGTTTTAATTTTAGAACTTTTCTCTTGGAGATCCTAGACCCATCAAACAAGTCTGTTTCTGTGAAATGGACAAAGTTGATAATGCAGAGTTAATTAAAGGCTATGTTTCCTATTGTAGAGTAAATGGCTAGTATAAAACTGAAACCTAGCAATTCAGGTCATATGGCTCTGGGGCTAAAATACTTACAGACAAGAAAAACTGGGTTGGGCCGTACAATGAAATCTGGAAAATATAACCACTTTATGATGTTGTTGTCAAATCTGGCACCATGATATCTCCACGGATAATCTGCAAAGAATGTTGGGAGGACAGTAGGGAAGGAAGTAAGAAAAAAAAAGTGCCACAATGAATATGTTATAATTCTCCAGTTCCCTACTCCAGAAGCATCTCAAGAATCATCAACAGTTTATCATCAAAGCAAATAACTCTTCAGGAAGGAATTCCTCACCTCTACAAGGAGCAGGTGGAATGCCAATACACACGAAGTACTGGAATGTGATGATGCATGCCAGAAAGCAGCAGTATTTTGGCCAGATCTCTGCAATAGCTTTTCTTCTTCGCCGATATAATACAGCAATTAACCAACAGGCATGAATCATAGCATAAAAATCCATTCTCTGGCCAATTACATTGACTGACATTAGGAAACAGGTCTGTGAAAGAATGAGAGGCAAAAGAACATGTAATGTGGAAGGAATCATAGGAATGCTTTGCAGAAGGCTACTCCGAATGGGGTGGCAGTAGATGGTAATTATTTGTGTTACAGAGTGCCTTATAAAAAAATATGTACTGCATTTCCTCTTTTCTCTGTCTCATATGGAATCTCTGAGGCCATTATCAGAGATATTTGCTGCAAAATTTCCCCCATTTTTCTGCTTTCCTTATTATTTTGGTTGCATTGGTTTTGTTTGTACAAAAACTTTTAAAATTTATAAATAAAAATGATCTATTTTATATTTTGCAATACTCTCTATATCTTCTTTGGTCCTAAATTCTTCCCTTATCCATAAATCTGACAGATAAACTATTTCAGGCTCTCTTAATTTGCTTACAGCATCACCCTTTATGTGTAAATCATGTACCCATTTTGACCATATCTTGCTATATGGAGTGAGATATTGGTCTATATCTTGCTTCTGCCATGCTGTTTTCTTGTTTTCCCAGAAGTTTTTGTCAAAGAATGAGTTTTTGTTCCAAAAACTTGGACCCTTGGGTTTATTTTATACTAGATTACTATTGTCATTTACTATAATGTAATTTGTACCTAATCTATTCCACTGATTCACCACTCTATTTTGTAGCCATTACCAGATTGTTTTGATAATTATCACTTTATAATATAGTTTGAGATCTAGTATAGCTAGACCACCTTCTTTCACATTTTTTTCATTTATTCTCTTGAGCTTTTGTTCTTCCAGATGACTTTTGTTATTATTTTTTTAGCTCTATAAAATAATTTCTGATAGTATGATTGGTATGGCACTGAATAAATAGATTAATTTAGGTAGAATTGTCATTTTTATTATATTGGCTCAGTCTACCCATGAGCAATTTATTCCTATGCTCTCTAGTGTTTTTAATAGGAATGGATCCTGTATTTTGTCAAAAGCTTTTTCTGCATCAATTGAGATAATCATGTGATTTCTGTTAATTTTGTAATTGATATGGTCAATCATGCTGGTTAGCTGAAGATGTGTAAATGGCATTCTTCCTGTTTTGGTTTTCCTTTTCAGTTTTCCTCTACATATTACTTCTAAGTACAGAGAATGTATCTCTGTACCACAGGGTAGTTCCCAATGTCTTCTACCAAAATCAAAGATAGTTTGTGCACTGTTATGAAGAGTTAAATCTAGAAAGGTTTTGTTTTGGGAAAAGATGGTATTTTCAATAATTTCTTTAAAGCTTAAAGTCATGAGTTTGTAAATTCCTTTAAGAAAATGACTGTTGATTTTTTACCTTTTTATTAACAGAGCCTAGCACAGTGACTTGCACATACTAGGTGTTTATTAAATATTGAATTGAAACTGGCTAAAGAAAACGGAGACAAGAAAAGATAAAGTTACATTGCTAGAGTAAAATGAACTTGCTGGGAGCATGCTGTAGTATTTAGCTCAGTGAATAGAGAGGGCTAAAAAAAATAAATTTTACTCATTCAGAAGTGGACTGCTCTAGGTCAGGCTCTCCTGTTGCTCCCATCCTAAATATGTTTGGAGAACCTTAAGTATTTGGTAAAGGAGACTTAGAAGGTATATCAATTTTATAATAGTCATAAAACATAAAAGGTCACAGGTAGGACTGAATCAACTGGAGCTTACAAGTTCTTATTATATTGTTTTGTGTTGTATCATGTTGTATTGCATACGTTGTTTGTATTGTACAATATAATACTATATTATATTAATTATATTATGTTATATTTAGTGTTGTGCTAGGAACCATGTTGGATATAAGAGGAGAAAAGTTGTCATTGACCTTGAGAAGCTTACAATCTGGTTTAAAAATCATCTTAATCCTAAGTGTATGAGTCAGAATCTCATTCTAGGCAATAAAGTCATCTACATACATGAATGTTGGAAATTTAAATTTTCATATATATTACAAAATACAGTCTACCAGGTAGTTACCAAAAATAAAAGTTTGGTCTAAGGGACCTTACCTCCAACCCAAACTTGTAGAAAAAGTAGTTTATGAAATACTTGGCACAACTGATGAGTCCATTGTCCAGATGCAATCTTGTAATGTCATGAAAAATGGTTTTAGACACAGGTGCTGTAAGATTATTTCTACATCTATAATATTCCTGATGGCGGTAAATAGTTACTTCAAAGGCCAGAATAGCTAGCATCAATAGATTATTCTATAAAGTGAGAAAAAGATGTTATAAGAGAAGAGCAAAATTTTATGCCTTGATAATCTTAAAGAAATCCTTAAAATAGACAGTATTATTTCATTCTATCTGAAGACAAAAAATGCCCTGGGCCTGGTTATATTCTGGTTATATAATAATAAATATGAAAATATTTATAATAATAATAGCCAAAATTTACATAGTGCTTACTGATTTGTGAAACACTTTATATACCTTATCTTGTTTGAGCCTTATAATTCTCCTGTGGGTAGGTACTAGACATTATTATCCACTTTTACAAATAGGGAAACTGAGATTCAGAAAAGTTAAGTAACTTGCCTTTGGTCACACAGTTAATAAGTACTAAGAGTAGGATTTGAAATCAAGTCTTCTTGACTTCAAAGCCAATGGTTTTTCCACTGCTTATATACAGTAAGATTAAGATATACTATAGACTGGCATAGCATTATATATTATGGAAAGATACATTTATTTCCTATGTTTTATTACAACTAAAATTTAATTATTCTCTCCAAGTAGGTTATGACAATTCCTATGATGCAATTCATTAGATAGAACTTTGGAGGGAGAAGAAAGTTCTTCTGGTCTCTCCTCATACTTAGAAAATCAAAATAATGGAACATATTACCCAAGATAACATATAGATACACCACCATCTTGGGGTCAACATTGTCTGGAACTAAAAGTTTGAAAAGTTACATTTCAAACCGAGTATATACTGTGTCAAGCTGATTAACCTGAAGCACAAAGGGTAAGGGAAATCCACTATTTGGAGGGGAAATTTTGTTAATTCTTCAAATATAGCTAATGATAGCTGAGAAGCATGAGATCTATCATTTACAGAGAATAGACTAAAACTGCAATCAGAGTTTATTTTCATCTAACATGATACTTCAGCATAGTCTGCTATGCAAACAAAAGTTAGATAATACAGTACTAAAGGAATAGGGGCTCAAATTAGTTAATGCATTAAATTATTTTTTTAAAAATTGCATAATACTTAGTTTAAGTGTTATAGAATTTTCTTTCCTTTTTAAATTGCACTGTAAATATACTGTTGGTTAAGGAGAAAAGTGTTTATGTTGTCTAAAATAATAAAAATGCCACAATACTTAGAATGTATTATATATATATATATGTATTAATCTTATTATGACTGATACTGTCTGATGAATAATGTTACTTTTTATGCTTCTAAACCACAGTAAGACAAAGCATATACCTTTGAGTAAACCAAACCTGAGTTTATGGAGAATGGATTGATTATTTGACTCAAAGGTAACCAAAATGGCAAATGGTAATCCATGGTTATCAGCTGAGTTACACTGAGATATTAACATATTTGCTACAGACTATTGTAATATTTCAAATTTCATATCAACAAATTTAACAAAGAAAAGGAAACATTTTCAAACAATGATGCAGATCAAATCAAGGAAGTTAAAACAGTTACCCTGAGGTATACAAGCAATGGAAAAGATTTTCTCAGTCCAACCCACTCTGATGGATCAATGGGACCGCTGTAGAGCATGGATGTGTTCAAATGTGTTAAATTTATATTTGTTTGATTTTCATTTGGCTGAAATGAAGAAGGGATAACATCTCTTACTGTTAGGAAAAACAATTAGTGGCAAGTAGGGAAGGAGAGCAGCTACATTCACATCATTAATTTATATCATTCATCTATGGGAAGATATCTTTCCAAGATTACAATGAAGGGTAGATATGAGCACTGAAGATAGGATTGGGCTATATGTAGTCTAAGAATTCAGCACTTCTTAAACTGTATGTTTATGACCCCATATGGGGTCATGAAAAATTTGGCAATGGAAAAAAGATTTCTGAATGTGCAATGACCAAATTAATTAAAAATCAAATGTGTAATGAATCTGAGGAGTTTCTAGCAGCCCTTGCTCATGTTTCATCAGGCAACTTCACTGTAGCCTTGGGTTCTGAACACAAAGCCTTCACACTTTGTACCAAGCATGCCCTTAGGCCATGCAACACCAAGGAAAACTTTGGAAACATGAAAAGGGGTTGCAATTGGAAAAAGTTTAAGAGGCCCTGGAAGGTGAGGGACTCCAAGAAACAAGATATAATTCTCTTGTAGCTCCCACAAATTAAGAGCTGTCTCCAAAATGTGGAGTGTGGAATTTTCTTAGAAATGCTTCCCCAACCTTCCCCCAAAATAGTTTCCCCCAAAGTGAATTTCCCCAAAATATATTTAAGATTTCCCATCAGGGTGGCTCACCCAAGTACAATTAACAGAAAATTTGGCAGGATCAATGGTGGTAAGCTGGTATAACATCTTGCAGACAATAATCACACATGTCCAGACAGTGCAGATGCTTGAAGCCAGACGGCGTAGTTGGGCATATGGCAGAGCAAAAGCCCAAGAAATCAAAAATACATAGTTGAAGACAGACACCTAAGAATATAAAATCAGAAGATGGAGAGAGAGAGAAAAGATATTGTAGAAGGTATAGAAAAAAATGGAGACATTTTTAGTACTCTGTCAGTTTGAACAGTTCCCTTTGTGAAATTCAAAGACTTAAAACATCATCACAATATCGTGTTCCATAAGGAGAATATTCATACAATGTTAGTCCAGAGATAGTTAAATATTAAATCATCTTTCAAGTACCCAGTCTTCAGAACAGAGCACCCATGCTCAGTGCCCCGGTGACAATAATGCTTTATATCAATTTAATCACTGACAAGGGATTTGTTAAGTATCTCTTATGACCTAGTCCCTTATAGGGGCACAATATAGATCTGAATGAACATTCACTACTCATCTCATCAGGAGACCACTGAAAAAAACCAATCAATTGGTAGGATTATCAAAACCACCTCTAAATGACTTTTCCCCCTTTTCTAGAATCTGACCCTAGAGTTCTTGTATGTATATTTGGGGAGTGGGAGTGAGAGGCTATGGTTGATTTAGTTTTGTTTGGTATGTTTTAAGATTGCCTAAATCTGACATTCGATGTGACCAAAAGTACTAGGTCCTCTTTTTAACATCAAGAAAACAGAAAACACAGAAATTCACATTACTCCTATATAAGAACAGTTTTTTTTTAGTTTCAAGAGAATCTTCATTCTATGTATGATTTTACCAATTTTGTTTCAGTTCTCATATCATTTGTAGACAAATTCTTTTTTAAAGATTCATATAGACTATGCTACAAGCCAATTTTACCTTGTAAACTGAAAATTTTTATGTTTAATACAAACATTTCCTGCCTATCCTCAGCTTAAAACAATGATTAAGGAGATAATAGGATTCTGCCTAATTTTATGTTTCATATAGCATCTGGAATATTGTTAGGACTCAGGAAATGTTCATTTATAACAGTGAAATACGTTAGAGTAACTAATTGACTTCCTCTTTTCTAAGCCATTGATAAAAAAATTGAAAATAACAGAAACTCTACTAGAAACTTCAGGTCTGCAACGCTCCACAAATCTTTGGGTCTGGTCATTCAACTAGTTTTTAATCAGCCTAACTTGATGGTAAAAAGTGGAGAATCCTGATAATGATAGTAATAAAAGGTCAGATTTGTACAGCATCTTTTAGTCTACAAAGTGCTTACCTCACAACATTGGTATATAATATAGATCACTCCTATTTGCAGGTGAGGAAGCTGATGGTTAGAGATATAAAGTAATTTGCCCATAAGCACCTGCCTAGCCAGAATTGGAACCAGGAACTAAACTAAGGTGTTCTGAACTCCTAGGCCAGAACTCTTCCCTCATACTAGAAAAAATGATGAAGGAATTCATGGGGCAACTCAACTTCAATGCACTCTCCAAAAGACAAATAGCTTTTGTGACTGATGCACAAAGGAAGAACTAACATATTCCAATAATTCTGACTATTGTTTTTTCAAGTAGGAAGATAGTGAATACAAAGGCTATGGGAGACCATGATAAACACACAAGATCATCAGCAGCTAAGCTCAATTTGAGAATCAAATGTATACTTGCCTCTTTTACTGTTACCCAGATGATATATGATGAAACAATTTTGATGATGTGCAATTCCAAAATCCACCACATGAAAACCTGCAGCTTGTGAAAGTACTCCAGGAATTTTAAGAATAGTACTGTGAGGCGGTCAATTACTAGATGCCATTTGTTTCTTAAATCTGCAAAATAGTAAGGTGACCTGAGAGAATGAAGAATTCTTTGATTTATACATTAGTGCTCTATAGTTAGTGATCTTTAGTCTAACTTTGACAATGAAAAGGTAAGTAGAAAATGAATAGTGAAAGATTCTTTGGCTTTATTCAGCAAGCTTTCAACACTTATTATGTGATGGCCACTGTGCTAGGTGCTGAAATAAGCCCTGACTTCAGGGGGCTTTTATTTTATTGGAGAAGAAGGAAAGGATATGCATGTTACAAATAAAATGAAATATATACAAAGTAATTACTGGAGAGAAAGTACTAGCAACCCAGTGGGGAAGCAGCACTCAAATTAATCATTGAAGGAAATGAGGGATTCTTACATTTGTACAGAGCTTTTTTTAATCTTTTTTCTTTTTTTAGGCAATTGGGATTAAGTTACTTGCCTAGAGTCTAATTTCAAGTGTTTGATCTGAGGCCAGATTTGAACTCAGGTCCTCCTGACTTCAGAGCTGGTCTTCTATCCACTACGCCACCTAGCTGCCCCGAAATGAGGGTTTCTAAGAGGCAGAGGAGGAAGTGTGTTCCAGGCACAGCGACAGAAGATTTTTAATGGAGAATTAAAAAAAAAAGCAACAGACCAGTTAAGCCTGAACATAAAGTGGGTGAAGGAAAGTAATATGGTATAGACTTGATTAGAATTGTAGCCAGATATCTAAGGACTTTAAATGCCAAAAAGAGGAGTTCATATTTTATTCTATTCATCTATTGTAATCAATAAAACAAAGTGAATGCTGTATCTTTTCCTAGTCAGCTCTAAGGACTGTAACTATTTGGTCTAAAACCATGATAAAGATTGCCATATTGGTGTAGAAGATGAAAATAATGTAGGAAAATTCCCTGAGAGAATATGGCATAACAAAGTTTTAAATCTGTCCATTAAGTTAGTATTGTACAGAGCTTTGACTTTTTTTTTCTCTCAAATACCATCTGACAAATGGGCGTCTTAGAGGAGTACTTTAAAAAAAGTTCACTAGACATCATACTAGAGTAGAAAATGTTTTGTGCTACTACATTCCTGTTTATATGCTGCTGTTGTTCAGTCACTTTTCAATTGTGTCTGACTCTTCATGACCCCATTTGGGGTTTTCTTGGCAAAGATACTGCAGTGGCTTGCCATTTCCTTCTCCACCTCATTTTGCAGATGAGGAAACTGAGACAAACAGGATTAAGTGACTGGTCCAGGGTCACAGAGCTAGTAAGTGTCTGAGGCCAGATTTGAACTCAGGAAGATGAGTCTTCCTGATTCTACGCCCAAGACTCTATCTACTGTATCACCTACCTGCCCTGGCTGTCTATGTAGAAGTAAAAATAAATTTAATTCAGTGAAAAAAAAGCAAGTACATTGGTTATAAGGTATAATTTAACATACCACTACATAATGGCTCTGTGGAACATTCTGATTTTTGTGTTCAATCTATTTGATAACTATGTTTGATCTGCCCTTTGACGGACCTGGAACAACTGATACTTGAGAACTTTTAAACATTTTCCCCTTGCATACCTTCTATTCATAGTTAGAAATAAAATTGTTAGAGAAATATTGAACTTTATAAGCCAAGATTACAGTAACTTCATTTTAATAAAAGTTGCCAAGATGAATAGCTTTCCCCTTTGAAGTCAGTCAACTGTTAGCTGTACATAAACTACCTGAAGTTTCTTCTTCTTCCTCGGATTCCTCCTCTCCATCTTCATCTTCCTCTTCCTCATCTTCACTGTCTTTTCTATCCTCACCTTTTTCCTCTTCCTCATAGTACTCTTCTGTCTTCTCCTGACCATCCTCTTCAAGCTTCTTCATTGCCTCCTTTTCCATGCTTGCAGTCAGATTCATCATGGCGAGGTCTGGAAGGCTTCCTTCTGGATTCGCCAGTCTGTTGGCAGATAATGACCAAGTAAACAGAGGAAATGGCATAATGAGCGATCTGAATGTGGGGGCAAGCAAAATGAATATAAAACCAAAGCAAAAACTTAATGCACGTACAAATGCCTTTCAACTGATGAATGTTAACCTCTTTTCTTTCTTTTTTTAAAGCACTTTCTAAAAACAAACTGCAAACTAAATTGGGTTGAGTTAGTTTTTCTAACTCGGGTTCTAATGATTAGTCAGTAATGAGTGCTATCAACACCTAAACTTGACATTTTTCCCAGAGGAAAAAATGGTCAGAGTTTAGGATGTAGAAGCATGAAATGGCATCATGTAAGAGCAAGCATTTCATGGCTTCACAGGGGGACTTACTCATTTTGGTGGATTGGTAATTTTTTCTTGATGCTGCTCAAAGTAATTGAAATAGAAAGGAAAAAAAGGAGATGAGAACAGAAGGATTAAAAGGAATGTCAGAGATTACATATCATGCTACACAACATCCACTAGTGCATTCCTGTATGCCATCTGCTGTAGCTTTCTAATGCCAAATGCATTCCAGAGTGGCATTAATGACATGCGTTTATTAAGAACTGTATACTAAGCACAGATGGACAGTGGAGGACAGCATTGTAAAGAAGGGTGTATAAACTCCCAAGGGGCATTATCATAGCATGCTCTTAAGTAATGCAGCAAACTGTCTCACATGAATCATACCATTCACATTTTAAATAAATTTTCATCTTTTTAAATGAAGTATGCTTTTAGTCAACCTTTGCATAAACTCATTCCACTCTACCCTCACATAAAACACTACACAGAGGAAGCCAAATGCTTTTAGCCTTAAGAAGTCTATAATATGTGCAGTTCTGGTATTTGGTGATTTAACATCTTACTTTGGACAGTAGTAAGAAGGAATGTGTGAGAACTCTGTGCATGAGTGAGAATGAGTATTGAGGGATGATAAATTCTATGTTTCTGGTCAATAAACCAGGATCATAGGATTCAGACACGGAAAGGACCACAGAAACAATCTATTTCAATCCCTCTCATTTTATAAATGAAGAAATGGAGAGCCAGTGAAATTAAATGATTTACTTAAGATCACACTTCTCTGCCTCAGTTTCCTCATTTTTAAAATAAGGAGTTTGGACTAGTAGAACTCTAAGGTTCCTTTCAGTTTTAAATCCTACAGTCCTATTGAGTGGAAAAACTACTAGAATCAGACTAACTACAGACAGAGTTTCCAATTCTTGGAAAAAAGAAACCTACCAAAAGCATAACACTGGATCAAGGGAGCAAGAATGTAGAAAGTTAAACTAAAAAACAGTGAAGAGAAAGCTAAAGAGTGATGTTTTCTCAATATTGGTGGGGCAATTTATGACGACCATTTCTTACTGGTCATTTTGGCTTTGTCATATGTATGTGTGTCTATCTGCAGGTTTTTGTCTTCAGAAAATACATCTAATGTTGAGCTATGTGACCACATTCTACCATCCCAGTGGTTCTTTCAATCATCTAGAGAATGTGTCTTATCAAAAGTTAATCCAGGTATGCTCTATTGAACTTTATGTATGTATTTGTTCCTCTAGCAGTACCTAGTCATATGCACTACAGCAGCACAGCATTTCCTGTTACAAGTTAGAAACTATTTTTTGTAATAACAATAAAGGATTCAATAGTCCATAATCCTGAAAGGTAGTGTATCTAGGGCATTCAGGGGAGTCATCATCGTGTAGTAGAAAGAATACTCGCCTTGGAGTCAAAGGACCTGGGTTCCAATTATGTCTCTGCCCTGTTACTTATTGCATATGTGACTTTGGACAAATCACTTAATCTTGGGTTTCATATGCACATATTTGCATATATACACATAGCCACTTATGTGTATATAAAATATATATGATGTAAACTGCTATACATTGTACAAAAAAGGTAATGCTAATCTTGAAGAAAGTTCTTATCTTCTCTTCCCTTTTGTATTCAACACCTGGTTCACAAAGCCCATCTCTGAAAATTATTGCCAGAAAAGGTATGAAAGTATTTGAAAGCACTACCAAAGCACACAGTGCCTTGTTATTGTTGTTCAGTTGTTTTTCAGCTGTCTCCTACTCCTCCTGACCCCATTTGGCATTTTCTTGGCAAAGATACTTGAATAGTTTGCCATTTCCTTCTCCATCTCATTTTACAGATGAGGAAACTGAGGCAAACAGGGTTAAATGACTTGCCCAGAGTCATACAGCTAGTAAGTGTGTTAAAGTGGTTTTGAACTCAGGAAGATGAGTCTTCCTGACTCCAGGCCTGGCACTCTATCCACCATGCCACCTAGCTGCCCTAATTTTTTGCTTCCATGTAATAAAATTCACTCCATGGGTGAATGACTTGTATTTTCACCCATTTGTATATTCACTCTGCTGCCCATGTCTATATGATTGTGTGCAACTTTAATGAACGGTATGTACACAGAGAAGATAAAGGTCAATTATAGATGTCAGAAGTATAACTGATGGATAATTTAAAAAATTAACAGTAGAAGAGGACTAACATCTTTATCTTATGTCCAGCCAAACCTATCTATCTTAGTTAAACTTGCATAAACGTTTATGAACCTATTAGAGGGATTTTACATTTTTCAATTAATGAAAAGAACAAAGAAATCTAAGTAAATGCTTGTTGCCTCTGGTTGCTTATGTGTCTATGTTGGGGTTCTTTTACATTTTAAGTGGAGGGGGAGGTGCCTTGATGTACCAAACCCTGGACAATGAATCAATCACTAAATGGTTAATCTCATCAATCAGTGTACAGCCACCCTAGCAGAGGCAGATCCTGCCAGTTACTCAGACACAGATTCAAAATATCAGTGGAACTTCCTTCCTCAGGCCTCTTACTTGTGGACTATTTTGTAACATATACATAATATCAAAATATGCACATAAAGAACAACAAAAAGATGATTCTTTTACACATTGAGGAGTAGAAACATTTCAAAAACACATACAGAATGAAACATTTCATTGCAATATGAAATGAAGTGGAATTTGGGATTTCTTTTTCTACCTCATAAACTCAAGGTTGCTATCTTAGACATCTTAAGAGAACTGGTAATGACATAAGTACAACTATATCCTTCAAGACCCACATACCATACCTGTAGTCTATCTTTCCCCACAGTGGCTTTTCCTTTTCTTTCCCCTGTGTTTTATTTTACATTATTTATACTAGTAAGGCCATGTATTTGTTATTAACATCTTCATTTCTCAGAATTTTTAACATGCTTCTGACTACCTCTTTCATAAATGCTCTTCTTTTTATATGCCTTCCATTCTTTTGCAACTGGAAGCCTAATATTGCATAAATACTTTCACAACAAGTATTTCATCATGACATGGAGTAGAAGTTCCGTGAAGTAGGAGAATTGTAACTATACTGGAGCATTTGTGGTCATCATTCCAGCAGGAGAAGTCTGGGTATCTAGTAGTACAAAATCTCTAAATAAGGTGATATTAGGAGAGATCAACAATATTTAGAATCATAGTCAAAGGGGTCTGATTCTGTCTGATTTGGATAAGTCTCTTAATATCCTCATATCAAAATGTCCATTTAATAAAATGAAAATCCTATCAGAATATCACCTCACTAATTTATCCCAACATATTTCTGGAATGGTGGATCATTCGAATTGAAGCTTGGTTGAACTTACCTTTGAACATGCTAGGAAGAAAGAGTTTGCCAAGCATATTAACACTATAAACAAGATTTCAAGTGGAATGTTTAAAGTAACTAAGATAATAAATTCTTCTCAAGAACATCTAAAAGACCCATTTTCATTTTTATTGGTAAGCTAATTATAAGTAATAAAAAGCAATTCCCTTAAGCAATCCTACTAGAGTATTTTGTCAGGCCAGCTCTACTTACTTAATGAATGTGTTGGAAAGAAATAAAAAAAAATTTTCCTTTTAAATATTCAGGTTCATACTTTCCATTGATTCAAATGGACCTTCACAAAGGTTAGTCCAGATTAATGATTTCCCGGCATTTGCAATTTTTGGTACAGTGAAAAGAATATCAGTGCTTGAGAGTCAGAGGGCCTGAGTTCAAATCTCACCTCTGTAAGTTACTAACTGGGTGACTTTGGGTAAGCCACTTAATTTCATTTGACCTCAGTTTCCCCATCTGTAAAATAAGAAGATTGGACCAGAGAGTCTCTGAGGTCCCTTTCAAATCTAGATCAATGCTGCTATGACTCTATCCCTGAATTGTAGAAACACTGTGATATACAGCATGTTGCTTTAATACCCTGATTATTAAGTACTATTCAATTCAATTAGACAAACGCATTAAATGTCTACCATGTGCAAGGCACTGTGCTGGGTGTTTGGGGTGTAAATATGAAATAAGACGCATTCTTTGTCATGAAAAAATTTATCTACCTGGAGTCAGACAAGAGAAAGTCTACAACTGATGTGTTGCTGTGCAACAGCTACACATCTTATCTAGTTTAGAACTACATTCCCCATGAGGATGAAGGGCAACTCTTCCACCATGATAAGGGGAAATAAGACATGTCTACAGATAACTATGGTATAAGGAATACTGCGATTAGTAGGAGGGAAAGTTCCCAAAGTGTTATGGGAAATCTTAGGAAAGGTCATTTTCAGCAGGATAGTTTGGGGAATACTTCATAGCAGAAATGGGTGCATGAGTTAGTCCTTGAAGGAAAGGAAGAATTTCAACAAGTAGAGATGGGATGGGATTTATTACAGGCATGGGAGTAAGCAAAGGCATAAAAAAATGGGAGAGGCTAGGATGAATATGTGGGATGGTCACTAGTCTACTCTGGCTAGATGTAGAGTACATGCAAGGGAATAGTGTGACAAGAAGCTGGGAAAGGTAGGTTGGATCCAGATTAAGGCTAATCTTTAATGTCAGGAAGAATAAGTAACTGAAGGTTTTTGAGTAGAGGAATGATATAATCACAGGATTACAAACTGTGGACTAGAGGTCCACTAGAGAAAGACTAGTTAGATAACTATTAAAATAATTTCACATGACAGCCTCTAAAATGCTTGAACATATGGTCCCATGGAGTTTTCTCTTCTGCATATTAAATATCCACAATTCTTTAAACTGATCCTCATATAACATGTTGAGATTAAAAATGTTTTGAAAACATTAAAGAGCCACAGAATTTTGAATTCTTAACATTAACCTCATCATACTTGCTGATTTTGCTTGGTGTAGGAATTTTTTAAAAAAACCTTAGCATCAATATAGAACACCAAAAGGATCCCCTCTGATTTTGGGTAAATGGGTCACAGGTGCCTGTTCTTGAAACAAATCTGAAACAACTGCCATAAGGCCTATTCAATAGCACAAAGTCAATCAAAGGGCTCCACAGGAAAAAAAAATATGGAAGAAAATTATTCTGAACCTATACTGTGCCTCCTGGATCTCTTCCTGGAACAACTGGAAAGTGCATTAGGAGCAACACAATCTTAGAAGGATGAGATTTTCAGAGTCACCAAAAGCCCTACATTGGAGTCTAGTAACTATACTTTCTCTCCATAGACGTGAAAACCTAAGTGTAACCTTTATTCCTCCAGTGGAGATGACAACATGTTTGTTAAATTTGAAATATATAAAATAATCAGTTAAATTTGTTTTGAATCAAGTATGACAAAAAAAAAACCAGTTGATTTACTTTCCAAATGGCTATTATGGCTCTGTAGAGACTTGGGTCTTATGTCCTATTTTCCCAGAATTTACTACTTAAGATTTAATCCAAAGATTTAGTCTAAGCTCAAGGGTAAAAAAAGACCAGCTTAATGGCCAAGAGCTCAGGAAGCTTCATATCTTGTGCTTGTGAATTAAATGTGAAGAAAACAATAAAACCATGAAGAGTGAGGCAGATGGGAAAAATGAAAACTGGATTGGGAAGTGGGATACCAAAGATTTGTCCTAAGCTCTGCCGCTAATTAATTAACTGTGTGAATTTAGTTTCCTCAGTAAGATTTAGGAGTTAGATTAAGGTCTTTTCCAGCTTTGACCATTTTATAAAGAAACTATATTCATGTGTTTATCACTTTATTTCTGTTGTTGTTCACTTGTTCAGTTGAATCCAAATCTTTGTGACCCTGTGGATGCCAGTGCTGTCCATGGGGTTTTCTGGGCAAAGATAATGGTGTAGTTTGTCATTTCCCTCTCCAGTGGATTAAGATAAACAGAGGTTCAGTGGGGGTCATACAGCTAGTAAGTGTCGAAGGCCAAATTTGAACTCAGGTCTTCCTACTCCAGGTCCAACACTCTATCCACTGAACTACCTAACTGCCTCCAGTATTTCTTCTCAGTATACTAATCTCTGAGCTAGCTTTTTATTTCCATTAATAACATAGAAATAGTAGAGTATTTTCAATCTTTGAGCATTGATATGCATGAGCTAAATCTTCTTTAATGGCACTAACTTTTCTACTTTTATGGCACTACCTTTTCTTTTATGGAATTTGGGTGGATTTGTCAACTCTTCCACTATATTATAAAATCAGGAATGTTAAAAAGGACAGATGCTGTCTTATTAGATTTTGTACACTCATAATACCTAACACCATGATTCCATTCAGTAGGTACTCAATAAAAATTCATCAAATAAACTAAAGCCTGATGCTCCTTATTCCAAGTATATTCTAATTCTTTCCCCAAATGGATGAGAGTTAATGTTTTCATCTGAAATAGATATTAATATTTTGGAAAGTGAAGATATCTTAAATTTAAAGAAACTGATTGTAATCTTGTTTTAGTCATATATTTCTGATGCCCTTCTGTAAGTAGGCAAGATTTAAAATAAGCCTCTGAACTACATAATTCTATCAAGAGAACTGGCTAAATGGTGAAATGATTTCAAATTGAAAAGAAAAGGACTAAGTGATGACCAAATTAAAAATGTCTGAATTCATAAACATAACAAACAAATGAGTTAATGCTAAATAATGCATCCATGAAAATACCCTAATACTGTTCTGATAAATAACTTTTTTTACTTAAGTAAGAAGGAGAATAAAACAAGGCACAGTTTTTGGAAAAGAAAATGAAACATTGAAGTACCCACCTATTTATTATTAGATATACACGACCATTGACTTTGGCATGGCTATAAGGTGAGAGACGGAAGCACAAGAGTACATGCGATGGCAATGGGAAACAAGTTAAAGAGAGAAAGAGGAAATTATTAAACAGGAATGAATGAAGGAGTTTCTTACAGAGGCATATACAGAGATAGATTATTATGAATATTATCACTATGAAGCTGACAGTTCTGAAAGTTTCTCTGTCATACAGTGAAAAAATGTCGGCAGCATAATACAGGAGCAATACAGAGATCAAAAATATGGCTAAAGCAAAAATATGTAAGAAACAAGAGGCCTAATTTTTATTTGCCTCTTTTTATTTTTGGCCCCCCCAATCATACTTTATTAAAATTCTTCAAGTTTTAACTTCTATCATATATTTGTGAATGAAAATAAAACTTTTAAAATATCAGTTCCTTCCTCTGGACCAAAAATACTTAACTAACCATGCTCAGGCATACATCTGACATTTCTCAATGTATATATAAAAGTGCGTGTGTGTATGTGTGTGTGTGTGTGTGTGTGTATGTGTTTACTTATGTGGGCCACTCAATGTTAAAATGTATAACATCAACTTCATGCAGATAGAGAAAGATATAGGTAGACATATGTCTAGATGCATACATCTAGATAGATATGTAGACATCAATTTCATACAGATAGATGTACTAGATAAATACATGTTATGTACACCTTTAAAAAATCATGTCATCTTAGCTAAGTCAGTGAAAGGCAGACGGGCCCAATTCTAAGAGCTGTATGTATGTATGTATGTATGTGGAGTCTGCTTTACTTAGCAGCTAATGTGACTATTCACAAAAATATGAATTTTATACATTTTCATATATATTCTATGCAAAAATGATATGTTAAACAGGTAGAAAGTAGCTGGCTTTTAAAATAGCAAACAGCAGTGGAGAAATTAACATAATTCATGCTTTTTTAAAAACAGATCATTCTTGTTAATTACTCTTCTTGTATTCCACGAAGGCAGAATCAGAAAAAAATCATAGAAGTTGTTAAAACCAAACCCTTAAACACTCTCCTTCTCTGAGTCATTAAAATGTTTAAAAATACATTTCTTGGTATGAACCATTAGAAAAAGAAATAAATTTGGAGGTGTAAGATTAATGATGTCTTAAAAATGCTTCCAGAGGCATTTAGGTGGTCCAGTGGATAGAACACTGAGCTTGGAGTCAGGAAGAACTGAGTTCAAATTTGGCCTTAGATACTTAATAGTTGTGTGACTGTGGGCAAGCTAAAACCTCAGTTAGCTCAATTTCCACATCTGTAAAATGGAGATAATAATAACACCTATCTTCTGCAGTTGTGAGAATCAACTGAGATAATAATTGTAAAGCCCTAAGTTTTAACAGTACCTGGTACAAAGTAAGTGTTACCCATCATTATTGTTATAATTAATTACCTAAAAGCAGTTCTAAGTATATGATCTATAATAACAATTAAAATGGTTGAACCTATTAAGCCACTCGAGCAGTGGATTTTTACACTTACTTATGATAATAAAATGATAGTCTTGTTCTTTGTTATTTTTAATACTGCATCCATTTCCCACCCTTTGAGGGCATTTTTATAAGAACAGAAATGATCATCCCTCTTGATAGAACTCTACTGACTACCTGAGGTAACCCTTGCTGGTTTCTCACTTTAACATTTCGATGACAAAGAGATTTTTAAGCCAGAGCTTAGAGTTGTCAGTGCTTTGAAGAGGAGAAGTAATGGATTTCTATTTTCACATGAAAAAGTGAATATTTGGCCCATCTTTCATCATGGTCATGCAGTGGCTTGAAGGATATTGAGGGAGCCAACTCAGGAAGAAGAGAAAGCAGCACTAGAGTCTTGGCACCAGCAGAGGTTTTGATGGCAGTAATCCAAATTGTATAATCAAACCCACACTGTGCACACTGCTGTGATCCTTTCAAGAAAGAAGCCTGAGTTGAAACAATAGACTTTCCACACGCTTTACAAGCCCTAAGAATTAACACCACTGCTGGCCGTTCAGTTAGTAGGTTAGTACACAGCTTATATGTGCATGGTCATGGATTTGAGTTGTGCTTGTATGGGTAGCATACAGTCTACTACTGTGGCCTGTTTTGCAAAGGAAGAGGCAGGTCATGTGACAAAAATACCATCTCCAGAATCTTCTCTTCTGTGCTTAAATAAAGGATCTTAAAAGAGAAATACTCAAGGAAGGGAAGCAAAAAAAAAAAATTAGGGGAAAAAAGACACTGGTAGAAATTTATTGACATTAGTTGCCTTTCACCAAAAGCTACTTATACGCTATCCAAGAGACCCATCTTGATTATTTTAATGTAATCTCTGTATCTGAAAGTGAGGTGACAACACCCAAGTTCATATAACATCTTACATACTCAGAACCACCCGTGATGCCATACTAAAATTAGAAGTACTTTGCTCTTGCACTGTCAGTAAAAGCCAAATGCAAATAAACTTTTTAAAATTACAGTAAAGTCTTGTGTCCAACTAAAAATCTAAAGATGACTTCCTGTTGTCAGTCAGTATAATTCTGAATTATTTGTCCCAGGGACCCCAACTTTAATTGAAGAGGTACCTTTGCTTTTTCCAATTATACACACACACACACACACACACACACACACACACACACACACACACTGATTTAGTATTTGGCAACTAGATTATAAACTGCTCTTTAGGGACGGCTGCCAACCATACACCTCCTTCTACTGGGATTCCTCATGAGTTTCAGAGAGTGGTAGGTACTGCTGGCCCATGGCCTGGAGATCCACCAGTACGGCTTCAACATCAATAAGGAGATTATGATAGACTGGTTAGAGAATCCTGAACTACTCAAACCTGAACTATTCATTGGTGTGTGCTCAGGGAAAGAAAAATGAATTTAATTCTTATTGGCAAAATATGATTAGGAAGATGCAAAATGTTTAAAAATAAAGTTATATAATATTTTAAAAAGTTAATTATAAAGTATGCTGGAGTTTATACTGCTCCTGTCTAATAGAAAACACATCTGTCTAAGTATACATAAAACAACAGCTGTCTATACAGCTATTATGCAGTGAACATGATCTCTTACATTGGAACATCTACCTATATATTTGTGCCAAAGTTAGTTAATATTCAGTTCAAGAGAGGTCAGTCAAAAATTTTACATTTCTTCATTTTTTTCTTCCTTTCTTTGATTGGACTGGCAGGTATGCAAAATCCAAGGTTTAGGCTAACTATGGAATCATAGGCTTGACAAATAATCTTCCTTTAAGGTAACCTTTAAGGTCCTTCGGAAGAACAACTACCCATTTTATTTGTTTACCTGTAGATGGTGTTGTCCTCTTTGCTGGGTATAGACTTTAGGTCTGTGAGCTCCAGGAAGTGGTCATGAAAATAATGAAGGTGTAATATACACACCAGCAAGAAGGAAGTTGGGATAAATATGCGAGTAAATAGCTCTGTAATAGTAAACTTCTTCAAACCAAGATCTTCTAGCCTGAAAAGAAAACCAGTATTCCATTCAGCCATTGAAAATGCACACTGCAGAACTTTTTAGAGATTTTATATATGTAAACACACATATATGTTCATGAATTTATGACTGTGCCTTTCCATATATAATTTATGTATTACATTTTGAAATTCTTGGTAAAAGGAATACAGAAAATATTGCTGTTAGATCCCTCACTTGTATTTATCATCCCTCTTACATATGACTGGAAAGACATACAGTAGATCACTATGACAAGCTACTGTCATTTCTTAATATTCAACTTTGGAAAAACTCTTCCAGTTACTAATTACCATATTGACTTTACTCTATACATTGTTCTGATTCTCTTCACTACAACTACACACACACACACACACGCGCGCGCGCACATACACATACATACACAGATTTAAACATTCACTTCTAGTGAAGTAAAGGAAAGTTCAGGTAAGATTAGAAGCCTATGTATATTTTCAAAAATGTCGACCTCTAAGCAACATCTAGAATCTTGTAGACATGTCATAAAAATATCAGTGAGACATATCATGTGCCCCAGCTGGATATGGAGGCAGGTTTCTATCTGGTGCTCCCCAAACTTAGGGGAGGCTTTCCTATATACATTTGTAAAAATGTCTTCTCTGCAGGCTGTATATTAAAGAATCAGGCCTCTATTGTTTAGTAAGAAAAATTTTGGGAGAAAGATATAAATGAGGAAATATTCCTTGTGTAAATGTAATTGGCTAAGATAATATTTTGCCAAGTCACAGTTTGCTTAGGTAAAACAAAATCATTCATGTTTCTGGTTCTAAAAATTAGGGCAGAAATTTCACCACAATTCTTTATTTTTAATACAAACATTAAAAAATGCTTTCAAATGATGTAGATCTTGATTACAGCCACTACTCTGATAACCCAAAGAAAACTAAACATACTCACTTTTTTTGATTCAATCCTGTCATATTCTCCCATAGGCCTGGGAAATTTTCAAACTGATATGTGTATATGAAGATAAGCACCAGCATAGTGTAAATAACTACTGACATCCAAAAATATTTTAGTATCTTCCTCCACCATTCATAGTGGACCTGGGAATCAGACATTGCAAAAGAATAAAGAAAGGCTACAGAATGATTGATGTAGCAAATCTGTTTAGCTAATACGTAAAACTGGGTATATGGACTTTTTGGGGGGAAATTACAGTATCAGGTTACCAACTCTGTATACAATATGTATGGAAATGTGTGTGTGTATGTGTGTGCATGTGTAGAAATCAGATCTCTTTCCATTTGTATACAGGTGGCTTCAAAGCTCTGAGATATGGGGTTAATACGGCTTTATCATAAAAACGTTGATACTTATTTGAGAAATCAACTAAATTTTGAAGAAATTAAAATTTGTGGTTATTTCAATTGAATAATTTTTCTTTCTTCATATGGTGAGCTCATATTTGTCTGCATTTTAATGAACTTTCTTGTGGATCAGCTGCATTAGTATTTTGATACTACACTGGCTGCTGTCATAGTTGTCTTGCTCTGTCCACTACAATAAGAAAAACACTAACTGGAGTTTGAAGACTCATCTCCAGAGCTCACTATCTGTGTTACTCTGGGCAAGTCACTTAACCCCCCTGGGCTTCAGTTTCCTCATTCACAAAATGGAAGGTTGAATTTGATGGCCTCTAAGGTTCCTTCCTTCTCTAAGTCTCTGACCTTATGAGATTACAAATTCATTGGAGTATTATCTTTTAATTCTATTATTTGAAGTCTTCTATAAGTTTAATGAAAATAAGCCTTTTCATTAATGCTTTTACTAATGTAATGATCCAATATTATACCAATGCAATGGGATTTTGCTTTTCCCTCCCCCCCCACCCAAACCTGGGCCTTTGATTTTATTGGTATAGAAAACTCCCAGATAAGGAAACTCTTTCTACTAGTGGAGTACCTTCTCCCCAACATACAGTCTTAGAGCTGCCTATAGCACTGAAAGGTTGCCTAGAATCATACGGCCAATATCTGCCAGAGGCAGGATTTGAACCCAGTTCTTCGTAGTTCTGAAGTAAGTTCTTTATACACTAGGACAGCTTTTTTCCTTTTAAAAGTTATTTCATTTGTTGCTTCTGGACTTAGTTAGACCTAGGTTCAAATCATTTCTCTGACACTTATAACTTTGTGACCTAGGCAAATCACCTAGTCTCTGAACCTTATTTTTCTCACTTACAAAACTGTACTAATCCTTGATGTTATATTCACCTCTTTAGGCTATTGGAAGGCTCAAATGAGATTAAGTTTTAAAGGGCTTTGCAAACTTTAAAGGACTAGATGTCAGTTACTTTTGGTTGGCATAGAATCTAGGGAATGCAACCTGTGTTTAGTAAGCAAAACATATAATTATAAAAAGTCGTTTCTGGGATCCAAAATCCAAACATAAATGCCCCAGAGGAAGCACTTAGTACTTTAGAATATCTATGCTATTACAGTGAACTTTAAATTGGAATAAGTGAATTCTAAATTAGGTAGAAACCTTGCTTAAAAATAAAAACTGAATTTAAATAATTATTTAAATATTACATATTGGCTTCAAAGATCCAAGATTTTGTGAATTTGAGTGCCTCTTTCACAATGTAGACTCCAACTCTCTATATCTTAGTAAATGGTCTTTGAAAGTTACAATGGCTGAAAAATTTATTCCCCTGTGGCCAACTTGGTGACAAGGTTCTCTGAACTTAGCTCAGTTCATCTTCTGTTGCAGACGCTTAGTCCATCACCATGTTACATGCAATACATTTTTAGCTTAGTAGAATATGTAAGAGCTTCTGCTCTGCTTGTGTAATCTATACAACTTCATTATCCCCTTCATGCCATGATGAAGCATTAGAGGAGGAGAAACTTTATGAGCATTCATTTTTAAAAAGCCAAATACTCCCATACCCTAATTTTGAAGAACTGAATCAACTCAAAGAAATAGTTTCAAATTCTAGGGCTCAATAGGAGTGAACGTTATCATCTGCCATCATACTCTTCATCCCCTTCTTCACTCAATCCATCTATTCTAGAGACTGATACATGACAATTATTCGAATGAATCTCTTAGAATCTATATGAAGTACACAGTATGGTTTGCCTTTTACATACCTGATACAAGGCCACACAAAACAGGAAGAGCACCATGTAGATGATTTTGTACATTACGATTGTACCCTCAAAGCTGACAAAGAAGAACATTCCTCCACAAACGTAAATCCAATATTTAATGAACATGGCCATCACCAAATTTCCCATCGCTTTCATGATGTCCTGGTCATCATCATCTTCATCATGATCTTCTTCTTTCTTGCTTTCCTGCTTTTTTATCTTTCCTTTATCTTCTTCCTTTTCCTTGGCCTCTTCTTCCACTTGCACGTCTTGTAGTTCATCATCTTCCAAAACAGAAAACTTACGTTTTTACTGTTTGCTTGTAGTACAATTATAATTACACTTGGAAAAAATGCAATTTAAATTTTTTCTGGGGTCCTGTACCTTTTTTCTCAAGTTCAACACTTAGGTCATAGTCAATTTAAGCACCTGTGATGAAATGTGTGATTTTGATAATCCAGCTGATGTGGTAGAGCAGAGTTAACAGACTTGAGTTTGAATCCTGTCTTTAACAATTACTACCTGTGTGACTATGATCAAGTCACTTAACCTGAATGGGCCTTATTTACTCCCATACCCTAATTTTGATTAAAGGAAGGTTCCTCATTTATAAGATAAGGGAGGTGAACAAGAGGATCTTTAATGTTCCTTCCAGCTCCATACCCTACAATACTATTCAAACAATTGGCTGATTCATGAATGCAACAATATTATACCAATTATTGGGCTGACTTGACCAATTTATTATGTTATTGTTACTGCTTAATCAAATAAAAATATCTAATCTGACAATCCTGCAGAAACATAAATAATATTCACCTAGAGGCCAGAAGGTGAACATATAACTTTTTTGTTCTTGTTTAGTCGTTTCGGTTGTGTGTGACTCTTTGTGACCCCATTTGAGTTTCCTTGGTAAAGATAGTATAGTGGTTTGCCATTTCCTTCTCCAGTTCATTTTATAAATGAGGAAACTGAGGCAAACAGGATTGAAAACTTGTCCAGGGTCACACGGCTAGCAAGTATCTGAGGCCAGATTTGAATTCAGGAAAATGTCTTCCTGACTCTAGGCCTGGAACTCTACCCACTGTACCACCTAGCTGGTGTTGATGTTGAAAAAAAAAAGTTTCCATTACTGGAGCTAAAAGGAAAACTCTAATAATGATCAGTCTTTCCCCAGGAAAGAATAATAATTTTGAAAACAAAACAGTCTGCTATTACATGTACTGATATTTCTTACTAAAGATTATGTATTTCCCTTTACCCCTCAAAAGGAATTAAACTCCTGTGATCAGAGAATGTAGAAAATATTATTCCATCTCTTTTCTCATACTAAGACAGTGAATTAAAATTAGACGGTGAGCTGGTGATGATGGGTGTAGTACAGAATATCCTCTTGGTTTTCTAATTCATTACTGATTCCCCATTATAAATCCCTTTTCTAAATAATTAACAGACAATTATCATGTGCTAACTATGCACATGGCACTGTACCTAATGTTGGGCATAAGACATGAACAATAACATAGCCTTTGCCCTCAAGGAGTTTACACTTAGGTATGCAGAGGACACTTTACACATTTTACCTTTTTCCTCATCTTCCTGGCTTCCAATTTTGACCTCAGATAAAAGAGCTTCCTTTAATCGAAGAGCTTTTTGCTCTGTGAGGTGCTGTCTTAGCAGCAGCCAGAAAGTAATGGTGAAAAGAATCTGAAAGCAGAAAGCAAACTCATTAACCATTTAAAATGTAAGTAATAATGTAACAAATCGACTATTCTTAAAACTTCTCACTCCTAAGGTGGGGGTGAGGGTGGCGGTGGGTGATGAGAAAAGCAAGTAGAGTATGTCATTTGAGGTGGAGTCAGTTATCCATTTTATTTCATCAGAAAGAAGTTTGCTTTTCGATTCCCTTTCATAAAAATGCCGGCATACACTTAGTGAGTGCCAGTAATGTACCCTGTATTGTAAGAGACCCTGAAGAAGAGTGATGATGATGCATTATCTGTGCAGTGACTGCACATTCTAAATTGCTTCCATCTGGGCAGGAAATCAACTTTTCAACAAGTGTTCTCCCTCAAGATGCTTGTCCTTGGTTGATTTCCTGTCCTCATTATGGCATTGTTACTATTTTTAAATAAGAATAGGCTCCTCTTTTTAAATCTTGCAATGTCCATTATAGACAGGAAGGAAAATGCATCACAGAAAATAAAACCCATTATTATTTCAATTATCATCCCAAAGAAGAAATAAGAAAAAAAATCCCAGTTGAGAGCTAGGACAATCACATTTTTATAACTGATTTTTAAGTGTTAGGGAGAAAAATTTTAATTAATACTGTGATGACTTATGAGAACTGCCTTCCTGACAAAGCCTATATCCTTTTTCATCTTGATGTCAGTGTTCATAGAGAGTAAATCCATCTAATAAATCTTCCCATGGATGTTTTTTGGGATATTTATTATTTTCCCCTACTAAACATAAGCTTAACATAACATTCCCACTTATCTGGAAGTCGGGCTTCTCAGCAAACTCAAATATATGAGACACTAACAAATCTAGAAGTCTCAGAGTCACTGAGTGTTTAGGAAAATGGCAGTCACAAATCTATATGCACTTTATTTTATTCTAAAGGAATGCAATTACCTTTAGATCAGAGCCTTACAATCTTAGTATTGCATAAAAATTAAATCCAGAATTGCTGGTCACCCTAAGCACACAATTATTCTTCCATCATGTAACTTTCTTTGCCAGGTTTCTGTAGATGTGTACCTACTCTTCACCATTGATACAAGTATAGTGGTGGGAGAGTGAGATTCAAGTTAATATATGCGATTATGATATATTTTGCATTGACTTTAACATGTTAGTATCTATAGTAAATTTCATTTTGTGTTTAAATAATTGTTATGTTTAAGATCTAAAATTGTGAATGTCAGATCATGTAAATACCATCCTTTGTGAGGAACTGGTTGAGATTATAGAAATTGCATTGTATGGAGTCTCCAGAGAGATGGTGGGTAGTGAGAGTATCATCAACAACTTAGGGCAATGCCATTACTGACGACTGGAATTTTAGTGCATCATCTACACAATGGGTACCATACCGAATGTATGCTGTCCTGTTAACAAAACAGGTAGTGAACTCCACAAAGTTCATCATTCAGAAATCAATCCTCTATTTAAAAAATAAGACTCAAATATAAGTGAATTTAGGAAGATAATGAAGCATCTATGAGCAAAAACATATCATGATACTATCATTAGGGGAAAGGAATCATTAAAATAGCATATTCTATTTCCAAAAAAAGCGTGCTTAATGGCAGGACAAAAGTATAAAACAATATCTTTATCAATATTCACTAGTCATATACAATGTGTTAATTAAGCTTAAAGATATACCCTATCTATTTAACTGTCATATACAAATTTGGTATCTTTCAACCCAAAGTAGCTTCTGTTGTTTTCTTGTTTTGACATCTGTATTTTCTTTCCAAACACCTCATTTTTAATGTAAACTAGTGATGTCAAATTCAGATGTTGACTATTGACTTAGAAACCCACAAATTAACATTATCTAAGTTGTATTGTATTTTTTATTTATTTTATTAAACATTTCTAATACATTTTAATCTGGTTCCAGCCACATTCAGTATTGTGGGGGCCTGCAGCTATTTGATACCTCTGCTGTAAACCGTTCTGTCATTGCTTAAAAGAAAAAAAAAAGCTAAGGAAAGAATAGATTCACTCATAGGATTTTAAGTGTTTAAAAGGATGAATTGTGGGACATAATAATTGTTTAAAATAGTTGCTCCATCTTTTTCTCTGATGAAAAAAAAATTTTTCTGAGAAGGATATTATTTAGCACCTGTAGGATTATTATAAAAATTTTTGCTTTGAAGTGTATATCCTCTAATTTCATTGCTATCTAGTCCACTTACCTTTGATGCAAGTTCCCCTGGTGCTTTTTTTTCTAGAAAACCTGGAACCTCTTTAATTTCTTCAAGGTCAAAAGACCATATGTATTGTAATGTCAGTAGTAGATTCCCATAAACAACCATGAAAGGAGAACTGATCATTGCATATTTTCTTCTGTTGCGAATCATCCAAAGAGTGCAAGACCAAATCAATAGCACAAAGGTCAGCCAGCTATGATATGTAATACTCCAGGCCTCAGTGGAAAAACAAAAAATAAGGTAGATTCATAATGGTTAACAGAATTTTTAAACCCCTTCACCCTAGAAAGTTAAAATTAGGTTAAATTAAAAAAGCTTGGATTTGGTTAAATAGTATTTGAATTGAGAGTGATTGGACATTGAAGGGAGAATGTGGAGCCAAATACTAGTATTTGGTGCTCTGAAGGAGAAAGAAATAGTTGCTTTTGTATAACATGACACTCTATGTCCTTTAAACAGTTCCTGGGGACTTTTTAAAGCCTTCTTCCTTAACTCGAAATATCTCTACTTTTATCCTGTCTCAGAATATCTAGCACAAAGTATCTTATGCTCTTTTATCCTCCAATCCTGCCTTCTTCTCTCTTAAAAGATTAGAAGCCAGCCATTGTGTGTTTGTGTGTGTGTGTGTGTGTGTGTGTGTGTGTGTGTATTGGGTGATTTGACCCACATCTAGAGTTAGAGGATAAAAAAGTTTGAGAACCACTAGTATAAGACATATAAGATAGATTCAGGGTCTACCAAAAATATAGTTTTATTTCTTTTGATAGGGATTAAATACACACACAAATATACATATAAATACATTACATGCAAATATATGCATATATATGTGTGTGTTTGTGTGTGTGTGTGTGTGTGTGTTGTATGTCAGGTATCTAGTCATATGAATCCAATTACTCAAAGTCAATCCAAAGGTAAGATTCTTTTTAGTAATGTCTTGATCAGAGTCCAAATGGCATACATTTTACCATTCAATCAATCAACAAGCATTTATTAAGCACTCACTATATGTCAACAGTGTGCTAAGCCCTGAGGATAGAAGTGGGATTAGAATGTGGTTTGATTTAAGGCAAAGAGAACAATCAGGAACAATTGTAATACTCTGGGAATGAGGTGATAAGGGCCTGCAACAGGAAGGTAGTTTTTTGAGTGGAGAAAAGAGAGTGTATTCAAGAGATACTGGGAAGGCAGAAACAGTAAGATATGGTAACAGATTGGAAGGTGGAGTGAATGTGAGAGAGGAGTCAAAGATTGTATGTTGATTACAAGTCTTGGTGACTGGGAGCATGTCAGTGCCTTTGCAAGTAATAGAGAACTTAAAAAGAGGCAGCGAATTTAGAAGAAAAGACAATCAGCTTTTTTGGGTACATTGTGTTTAAGATACATAAAGGACATCCATATGGAAATGTACAATAAATAGGCAGTTGGTGATGTGAGGCTGCAGCTAGGTGGCACAGTGGATAGTGCCTGGTTTTGACTCAGGAAGACTCATCTTCTTGAGTTCAAATCCAGCCTCAGACACTAGCTTGGGCAAGCCACTTAATCCTGTTTGCCTCAGTTTCCTTAAAATAAGCTGGAGAAGGAAACCACTCCAGTATGTTTTCCAAGAAAACCCCAAATGGGGTCATGAAGAATTGGACAAGACTGAAAATGACTGAACAATAGCAAGATGTGGGACTGCAGTTAAGGAGATAAGCAAGAGCTAGAGATAGAGATCTGTGAATCATTTGCATAGAAATGTTAATTGAACCCATGGGAGCTGATAAGATCAGCAAATGAAAGTGCATTAGAGAGAAAAGAAAAGAGGGTTCAAGACAGACCATTGGAGATGGGGCAGATATCCACAGTTACTGGGTAAGATATGGATGACGATCTAGCAAAAGAGACTGAGAAATAGCAGTTAGAATAGGTAGAGGCAGAACCAAGGAAGGACAGAGTCATGAAAATCCAGTGAGAAAGGAGTATCCAGGAAGAAAAAGTATTCATCAGTATCCAATGTGGCAGAGAAGTCAAGAAGATTACATATCTAGGAGAGGCCATTAGATTTTGGAAACAAGTGATTCCTGGTAATTTTAGAGAGAACAGTCAGTTGAGTGATGTGGTCAGAAGCCAAACTGCATAGGGTTTAGAAAAAAAATGTGATGAGATGAGGTGGAGGCACCAAATGTAGACAGCTTTTTCAAGGTGTCTAACTGAGAAGAAGAGGAAAGATATATAGTCTGATAGCTACTAGGCACGGTAGGATCTACTGAGATTGTTGTTGTTTAAGGATGGGGGAGAACTTAGATGCGTTTGTGGGCAGCAACAAAAGCATGGAGGATGGTAGTGGGGCAATCTGATGGAAATTGTAAGTAGGAACAGGATCAAGAGTGCATGGAGAGGGTTGGCCATTAGCAAGAAGAACCTCATCATCAGAGATTGGAGTAAATGAGGATACAATGGGGAATGAAGTCAAAGAGATGTGAAAGAAAGAGAGAAGAGGAAGCAATTAGCAAACAGCCTCCCAAATTCCTTCCAAAGAATAAAAAAAGATTTCATTTGTTAATCGTTCTCAAAGGTGGATGCCAGTACATTTTCCAAATCAACTTATAAATATTTTCAACACTTGACTGTTCAAGAAACTGATTTATCTAAATTAGTTCCTTGTCAGTATGTCTGATAAAGGATTTTCTGGGAGAAGAGATTGAAAGTACTACCAAAGCGGTTTGGGAGTTATCTGGATTTCAATTGGCACCATAATCTTTATTCCTGATTAGATCAGGTAATCAAGAGTAGAGTGTGATTACAAAACAATTTATGAAACAATTTTCTTGCAAGTCTTCCTAAATAAAATCGGTTTGGAACAAATAAACATAGGCTTTCTACATTGCTTCCCTAAAGTATATTCTGGTTTTACGGCAATGCATTATTTATAATAGGGTTATTTAAAGCAGGTGAGCATTATAAAATAAGGGCAGCTAGGTGGCTCAGTGGATAGAGTTTGGAGCCTGGAGTCAAGAAGATTCATCCTCTTGAGTTCAAATCTGACCTCAGACTAGTTGTGTGACCCTTGGAAAGTCACTTAACTTTGTTTGCCTCAGTTTCCTCATCTGTAAAAGGAGGTGGAGAATGAGATGTCAAATCATTCCGGTATCTTTGCCAAGAAAACCCCAAACAGGGTCACAAAGAATCAGACATGAATGAAACTGAACAACAGTGTTATAAAATATCAACAAAAATTCATTTATTATTTTAAAAGTTATTGTCAACTTTCTCTACCACTACCATGAAATTTTCTCATCCTGGAAGTTCACTCTAACCCTGCAATTCCCACTGGAAGTACTACTTCTCTCTTATTGGATGTCTACTCCCAGAACTTCCATTTAATTATGGTGTTTGGGCCAGCTGTGTCTTCATTTCTCTCCAGGATACACACTAGACTTTCTTTACCACGTCCATACTAGGTAATTTCATGTCTCTTCCTCTACTTTCCAGCTTCTGTTTATTTGCTGTCCACTAGAATGTAAGTTCACTAAAGGCTGAGACTGTCTTAGTTTAGTGTTTAGAGTTTAGTGACTGGCACAGAATAAATGCTTAACAAGGGCAGCTAAGTGGCACAGTAGATAGAATGTGGAGCTTTCAGTCAGGAACTCTCATCTTCACGAGTTCAAATCCAACTCCAGGCACTTACTAGTTCTGTGACTCTGGGAAAGTCACTTAATTTTATTTGCCCCAGTTTCCTCATCTATAAAAGCAGCTGGAGAAAGAAATGGAAACCCACTCCCCTAAATGGGGTCACGAAGAGTCAGACATGACTGAAATGAATCAACAACAACAAAGTGCTTAATAAATGCTTGTTGACTCACTGACAGTCTTTGAAGGATTTTTTAAAATATCAGAAAAAGTAGGGAGATAGTGGTGGGTGTGAACAGGTTGAAATAGATAACCAATAAGGAAACTCAAAGAAAGAAGGGAGGAAAACATGCCCTCTATGAATTGAATGATAGGAAGAGAAGTTGGACCAGTTATGTGGCAGGATTGAAGGATGACAGATGGATAGTAATTGTGCTCCACTAGTACCTTCACAATATCTAGAGGGTGAAGAAGGCCTCTGGATGGTTGGATGGAACTCCTGTGAGAGAATATCAAAAGAGCTGCACAGCAGGGGCAGAGGTCCCAATCTGTATCACTGGAGGGAACTTGAGCCATTTGAGTATTTGGATATTTTCAACATCAAGTCCCCACATTTAATTTTTTCCATTTTATTATTTTTTCATCTTTAGAGTTTATAAAAATTAGATCACCTTTAATTTGGTTTATCACAATAAATAACAGTAAAAAAAAGGAAGCTATAATTCTGCCATTCTCTTGTGGGTCAGGGAGAGTTCTATCCAGTCATTCCAACTTAAACTGATTGCTATTTACTCACACACACTTACTAAGAGGGAGAGACATAGAAGTGTCAAAAATCCCCCCTCTTTAATTTTAGGGGTAAAATGTCTAAGAATCCATTAAATGTGGCAATTTGCTAAGTGTGGCAATACAATGCTTACTGTGTTCAGTTTGGGAATTTTGTGATCATTTTTGTATACTCATATTCTGGAAGTACACATAAACATATATACATCATTCTGACAGACTTGGCTCCTCTGAACTCCTATGTCTGTCCAAGAAGTCTGACAAAATAGGAATCTTCAGTGCAAAAGAGAAACTTTAAAAAAATTAACATTTTGGCTCTGTTAAAACAACAGAATGGCACCAGGCAAGACCCACACTGAATGGGCAGTCTGCTTCTCTTAAGTGTGTTTTTACAATAGACTTTTTCTGTCAAATAGCAAAATGCAAATTTTAATCTACTTATGAAAGTATTTACTTTATATAAAAATGGCCAAACTGAGCTAACTTTGAGGAAAATAATAGCTCTGTTGTGTCAAGAAATATTATGGTAAGTACCATTTTGACTGAATTAAATACTTGAGATCCAGATATTTTGCTGAAAGTGTTGATAGCATTTGGTTATCAATAAAACTATAGCAATGAATATTAAAATATAATCAAGAGTACAGAGATTGAATTTTAATTAAAGTATGTGATATTCGAATCAGAAATGAATCTTGCTTAATAGGGAGAGCAAAGAATTTTTCTTTGCATCATACTCTGAATGTAACAGTAACTAACATTTACCAGAAGAAATTGTAGCTATGTGTAGGTATTTGTTCAGTTGGCAATCTTTCTTTCAGATTTGGGAAAACTGAATTCAGTTCCTTTTGTCTGAGGCATGACATTTTTTCATTACTCCCCACTGAAAGGAATTTGTCCAAATTGCAGGAATTGACTACTTTTGTTCATTAAAACAATTTTAGGTTTAACCAGTGTGTTCAAAACTGCAGAATATTGTCCTATAGAAAGGGATGAAATTGTATCCCCTTTTCCTTTTATCTACCATCTAAGGCCACATTTTTGCGGGAATGAAAGTGGAGGGTAGAGGAGGCATATAAGTAGTACTATATACTCAATCCTCACACATATACTTCATTTTGATAATCATACTGGGGTACATAAAAGCATGGCTTTATCTGGGAACACCATTGCAACCAGCCAGATATTCCTCCCCAAAAGTGCTTACATTTCGATGCATCCTGTCATAATTTATGTAACAGCTCCTTAGTGCAATGCACCTATGTACACGCCATCATTTGGACACTGATATCTCTATGCTCTACCCTTAAAATTTTGATGCTTCTAGGATCTCACTGATGTGGTTCATCCTGTCACAACCACACACCATATGTTTTTTAACCTTATGTCATTAAAATTCACACCTACCAAAAATTTCCAGGGTCAAAGACTAGGTGAAATCTAACCTAACTTAAATATAAATGTTGGATTACATCTTCTGAAGTGAATAGGAATAGCTCATCTATTAGCAAAGAGCACCTGGAAACCCACTTGGATAAATAGCCCATTCTGCATCTGAAGATAATATAATGGGACAGTCTGGTTTCGGGAGTTAAATTGGGGGAAGTGCATTAATAATTCAAAGTTGCCTGAGTGCAGATGGACATGAGGGGATTTTATAATCTATAAAATAAAAATATGATGAAAAATTAACATGACAAGCCACCATCTTGCCAAGGTATTCGGAAGATAAATATGTTTTGCTGGAAGTACTGAAGGACAGTTTAACACCCTGGACAGACAGTACTGTGTGGACTGCTATCCTAGTTTACTTATATTAGCAGTTTGGACATACCATCATGGCAATGAGGGCACAGATGTAACTCTGTTTCATAATAAACTGGAACACAGAGACCATGGCATGTACTTTAACATTTGGCTTTTCCTCTTGGCTCCTCTTTTCTTCTTCTTCATCTTCGTCTTCTTCTTCCTCTTTCTTTTCTGTGAAGAAAAAAATATTTTTCCTCATCAATTCACAGAAGTATTTTTTAATGTTGCAGATACTCTATAAAATCTCCCCTTCCCCATGTGTATAATACACAACTGTGACTTAGATACTGTCATTCTTGCAAAACCTTTAGAAAGCATTGTTATAATTAAAGAAATATGCTATTGTCTCAACAAGTCAGAACAGAACAAATTGTGTATAGAAGGGATAGGTATATGTAAGTACTGACAGGGCAAAACCTCAGTTTGAGTGAACAGGAAGGGGGAATAACAGAGGCCTGATAAAGGAAAAGTCAGAAAAAAAATTCTTCAGAGTAAGCAATATGTCTCATACCATTGTCAATCTGAGCAAAGGAATAGAAAAGCATTCTGAAATGAATAGATCTGAGGGTAGGCCTAAAGGAAGTTGAGTGTGCATGAAGTCATGAGTAACTGGGACAGTGAAGAAAGAAAAAAGGAAGGAAGTGTTAGGCACTGTACTAAGTGCTTTTCAAATATTATCTCATTTGATCCCCATAATAACCCTGGGGAAGTACATATTATAATTGTCCTTTTCCTGTAGATGAGGAAATGGAGGCAAACAGAGGTTAAGTGACTTGACCAGAGTCACACAGCTAGTAAATGTCTGAGGCCACATTTGAACTCAGATCTTCTTCCTTCAAGTTCCAAGTAAAATCCCACCTTCTATAAGAAGCCTTTTTCTAATCCATCTTAATTCTAGTACCTCCCTTCTGAAGATTATTTCCTACTCATCCTGCATATAATCTGTATGTAATTATTTGCACGTTACCTTCCCCATTAGATTGTGAGTCCCTGAGGGCAGGGATAGTCTTTAAGCCTTTCTTTATATCATCAATGCTTAGCACAGTGCTTGGCAAGTAGTAGGCACTTAATAAATGTGTATTGCCAGCCTGCCTGACTCTAAGCCCATGGATCTATCTACTGTGCCATGTACCTGCCTCAAGAGGGAGTAACATAAGAAAAGTGTTCCTGAAGGACTCTTTTCCAAAGTTTTGGCTTAAGGGTCTCCATTTTTGTTTATTCCGTTGGTAATTATTTTGGTTTATAGATTGAGTCTGAAAAGCAGTGGATAAGTATATGCCATATTTCTCTGTTTTCCAAAGAAACACATCATTATTTTGGGGACTTCTCTATAGCATTTGACACACACGTCCACACTCGCTTCATGGATACTCTTGGTTTTTTTGTTTGCTTAATTGTTTATTTGTTTGTTTGTTTTTAAATCTCTTTCTTGATTCTCTTTCTGTCTAACTGCTTTTCAGGTTCCTTTGCTGGATTGTCAAGTATGTGATAGTGAAGGCAAAATGGTATCGTGGATAAAGTGGTGAACTGAGAGAGTCAGGAAGACCTGAGTTCCTTGACTTACTACTTATATAACCTTGAGCAAATCATTTAATCTCTCTGGGTCTCTGTTTCCTTATTTGTGAAATGAGTGGGTTAGGCCAGATGACCTCTTAAGTGTCTTAGAAGCTAAGATTCTAAGGAAATATTTATATAAGGAAATATATATATATAGAATAGTCTAGCAAGAAGTGGCTCCTATCATGTACTTTGGATCAATAAACAACTTTCTGATAAATGGAATCCTCCCACTCCCAAAGAAAAACTGTTTGAATTATAAAATTCATAGAAGAAATTATACTATTCCTATATCATTATCCACATTTTTTCCCCAAGCCTTCTGTTCTCAATCCTTCCATAGCTTTCTTCCTCCCTCTATCTCAGCCAAGGCTGTCAATTCTTACTTTACTGAGAAAATGAAGCTATTTCACCTGAACTCCCTCTCTCCTATTCTCTTTATCTCACATCCTCTTAAAATTATTCTCTAGTCTCTAATAATGAAGGATCTCATCTTCTTGACAAGGCCAACCCCTATCCATGTGCCTTGATCCTATTTTTCCATCAGATTACAACTTCAATAATTTTTTCTCTTTCTCTCTCTCTTCCTTTCTTCTCCCTGTACCTATCTCTGTGCCTCTCCTTTCCTCTTTCTCCCTCGCCTGTTTGTCTCTGTCTCTTTCTCTCTTTTGGCTCTCTCCTCCTCACCTTTTTCTTTCTAAACTCTCAATTTTCAATCTCTCCCTCTCTATTGGCTCCTTCCTTCCCTTGCTGATTGGCTTGAGAAATGCTGGACCAGTTGCTGGAATCTCTGTCTCAGAGCTAACCCCTGCTGCAGAGAGAGGAGTGCTATTGGGGCTACTGCCTTTTGACACAATCTAAAGCCTGAGAGGGGAAGTCTCTTGGAAAGTACATCTGCTGCCCTTTAAAGCCCTCTTTAATTAGAGAGGGTGAAAGAGACAAAAAAAAGCTAGGTTTTGTATGTTTTTGCTGTGAACTGAGTTTTGCTGAAAGAACAGACTTGGTGTTGACTAGACAAAGTAGATCTAAGGAGCTTGGCAAATCTCTTGATTAAAGGGACTGCTTGTCACTGAAAAGGCATAACATTTTTCTCAGCACCCTCTTGAGGGTTGCTATGGGTAAAAAGAACTTGTCAGTCACTGTTCCATAAGCTCAAGGGCAAAAGAGTAGCAGCATTACCCAGCAGGATAGCAATGAAGAACCAAAATGAGGAGTATGCCAAACCCAAACTTTGGATTACTACCACCATTAGCTACCTTTGTTCCTATTCACATGCCACTGAATGGGGATGGAGGAAGTGACAAAACTGTGCTGACTGGTTCTGCTACAAATTTCTTACATAAACTCAACTGCGACCTCACTGTAGTAAGATGATCCTTTTACACCTGTCAAATCAATGTGCTCTCCTAGGAACTCAACATAGCAGATATTAAAAACCTTTATATCACTCCTCAAGATTACAAGGAATTCCCCCCCTTCATCTCAGCTGAAAACTATACCTCATTTCACAGAGGTTGATGAAAACATTTCCCCAGATGTCACTTAGCACTTTGTTTTGTACTTTTTTTATTTCTATCTGTGTTGGTATTACAACCTTCTCCTAGACAATGAGCTCCTTGAGGGAAGGGGTACTGTCTCATCTAAATTTTGTATCTCCCTAATGAGTGACCAATATTTACTTTTTGCCTTTTGACTTTTATTTTCAATGTTCATTGAAATCATGATTATGCCACTAATTATGTCTATAGGGACATAAGGGACTATGTGATGAGTTTCAGTATATTAAGAACTCCTTTAAGGGGATTTATGTGTGAAAAGATCTGAAAACACAATAGACTCTGTTATAAATTCATCAGAAACTTTACTGTATGATGAAATTATATTATAAAGTAGCAATCACCAAAACTACTTGGTACTGGCTAAGAAATAAAGTGGTAGATCAGTGGAGTAGGTTAGGTACACGAGACACAGTAGTCAATGACAATAGCAATCTACAGTCTGATAAGCCCAAAGACCCCAGATTCTGGGATAAGAATTCATCGTTTCACAAAAACTGCTGGGAAAACTGAAAAAAATAGTATGGCAGAAACTAGGCATAGACCAACATCTTACACCATATACCAAAATAAAGTCAAAATGGTTACACAGTTTAGATACAAAGCAAACCAGGAGAGCAAGGAATAGTTTACCTGTTAGATTTATGGAGAAGGGAAGAATTTATGATCAAACAAGAGATAGAGACCATTATGAAATGCAAAATGGATAATGTTGATTACATTAAATTGAAAAGTTTTTTTCACAAAGAAAGGCAATATTAGGAGGAAAGCAGAAAACTGGGAAAGAATTTTTACAACCAGTGTCTCTGATAAAGGCCTTATTTCTAAAATATATAGAGAACTAAGTCAAATTTATAAGAATATAAGTCATTCCCCAGTTGAGAAATGGTCAAAGAATATGGACAGGTAGTTTTCAGATAAAGAAATTAAAGTTACCTATAGTCATATGAAAAAAAGCTCTAAATCACTATTATTTAGAGAAATGCAAATCAAAACAACTCTGAGGTATCACATCACAACTATCAGATTGACTAACATGAAAAAACAGGAAAATGATAAATGTTGGAGAGGATGTGGGAAAATTGGAACACTAATGCATTGTTGGCGGAGTTGTGAACCGATCTAACCATTTTGGAGAGCAATTTGGAACTATGCCCAAAAGGCTATAAAAATGTGCATACCCTTTGACCCAGCAATAGCACTTCTAGGGCTGTACCCCAAAGAGATCATAAAAATAGGAAAAGGACTCACATGTACAAAAATATTTTTGGCAGCTCTTTCTGTGGTGGCAAAGAATTGGAAATTGAGGTGATGCCCATCAGTTGGGGAATGGCTGAACAAGTTGTGGTATATGAATGTAATGGAATATTATTGTGCTATAAGAAATGATGAGCAGGTGGAATTCAGAAAAACCTGGAAAGATTTGTGAGTACTGATGTTGAGTGAAGTGGGCAGAACCAGGAGAACATTGTACACAGTAACAAGCCACATTATGCGATGACTAACTTTGATAAAGCTTACCTCTTCTCAGCAGTACAAGGATCTAAGACATCTCCAAAAGACTCATGATGGAAAATGCTATCCACATCCAGAGAAAGAACTATGGAGTCTGAACGCAGATCGAAGCATACTATTTACTCTTTATTTTTCTTCTGTTTTGTTTTGTTTATTCTTTCTCATGGTTCCTCCTATTGGTTCTAATTCTTCTTTACAACATGACTAATATGAAAATATATTTAATAGGAATGTATATGTAGAGCCTATATTAGACTGCATGCCATCTTGAGGAGGGTGGAGAAGAGGGAGGGGACAAAAGTTTAAAACTCAAAAGCTTATGGAAATGAATGTTGAAAACTAAAAATAAAAAAATAAAACTACTAACTTGTGTTACTAATCTGTGTATAACCCATATATGTGCAATGGAAGGAATATGAATCTTATGTAATTGTGTGTCTTTTTAAAAAAAGAGCACTTGTTACAATAGTGTTGTTGTAAGACCACTGTCTACCAGAATTCCTTCACCATCACCCCCAAACCTCCCAAACATGGTTTAGGTTAGTTTTTCCCTGAAAGGCAACAAAGTTGGCTTTGAGATTTGATTGGTGTAGGACCCAAGCTATTGTTAAGCCCTTGCTTCAAGTCCCGGTAGAGTCTGGTTGTATTGATGTCTCTTCCAGCTCATCTAAGGGCATAAAGGACCCATCCATATGAGTGGGAGCCATTCTGACCTGGCAGATGTCCCAAGAGCATAAGAATCTCCATACTCTGCCCTGCTGACCAGATGAGCTTCCATATGAAAACTGGGAGGGGCTGGCTAAATACTGGAGAATCCACATTGAATATCCTTTCAATTCTATGGCTAAATAAACCTACTTTGGTTAAAAAATTACTGAGTGAGTTTATTTTCTTAAAAAAAATACTACCAGTCTTCTTAAAGGATAACTTGAAGCAGAAAATAAAACATAGAATGCTCCATATCAAGCTAGAGTCGTGATTCATTACCTGATGTTTCATCAGATGGCTCCCATTTGTATTGTGGTGTAGAATACATGTCAGCTTTGGCTGGCCCATTCTCGATGGGCAGGCTAGGGTGTATGGTGTGGTAATCAACAGGAGCACCATTCACAGTGACCAACAGGACCTGTTAAATGTGATTTGAACAAGGGAATATCATTTACTACCATATATTTTCTTACTTATGATTGAACTTCAGAACATCAGACATTTAAAGGGTAGATCAAAAACTCAGTTAATGTTTCAGATTTCTAAGTGCATATAGAAATATCTGGATATTTTGAAATTAGACACATTTAAAGAAATCCATCATTTTCTGATGGGAGTTAGAGTTGCATAAATGGTCTAATTTTTTTTCTTAAAGAAAATTTAAATATACTAAACTAGCAGTTTAACTTAGGCTTGAGAAAAAAATTTAAGTAAAGATTTTAGGTCTTTTATAACTTTGTTATTATTTACTTGCCTCTTTTTTTCTGGTATATACAGAAAGAAGGATCAGTGTTCTCAGTGTTTTCCAGTTTCAGCATGTGTCTTAATTCTTTTTGGTATTTTAAAAAAAATGCAATATGATAGAAAAATAAGCTTGACTTTTTTTACATTTGAGTTTTCATTCCAACAACTGAATGTTAATTCAACCAAAAACAAGTGGAAATAAGATCACAGAAATGAGGAGCATAAATGCCTCAAAAGAAAATCAAAATAATTCAGTGATCTGAAAACTTCTGCCACGCCAAAAAAAATTCTAAGAACTGGTAAGCATATGGTCTGACTTCTTGGCACTTTTATGTCAGGATATTCCCATGCTGCCATTGGAGAGTACCTTTCCATTGTCAACAGTGATCTTTTCTTAAATCCACAGTTGCATGCCAGTGCAACAGAATTTTCAGGATCTACCTTATACAGCTTTTTATAATTTTCAGATATACCATGGAGGTATCACTGCAAATGGGAATATTCATAATTCACATCAAAGAAAAACAAAACCATAATAAAAGTTCCTCTTACAAGAACAGAAGCAATTTTGTGATGTGAATTACTTTTATTCCATATTTATCATTGAATATTTTTTTGTGTGTGAGGCAATTGGGGTTAAGTGACTTGCCCAGAGTCACCCAGCTAGTAAGTGTTATGTGTCTGAGGCCGAATTTGAACTCGGGTCTTCCTGACTCCAGGGCCAGTACTGTATCCACTGTGCCACCTAGCTGCCCTCATTGAATATGTTTTAACAACAGTCAACCGTCTTCTGCTGGCAAAATGATTCTTAGATTTTTGAATACAATATCATTTTAACATGAAAATTAGATAAATTCAAACTCATTCCTTTATTTACACATACACAAATGACAAATCTAACATACTAACATCAGATGGTTTGTAGTCATCTTGGGTCATGGACAACAGCTGAAAAAAGCAATGTAGGAGAGCATATTAATAAAGCATGGCTAAATAAATTAATATTTCTGCATCTATACAATTTAATATATACATGCACAATTTTCTCAACCATTCCTGAATATTGTCTTATTAAGAACTACCATGCAGATTACTAAAGAGAAAAAAGAATTGTACATTAGATCATTTATAACTACTACACAGCTCCAAATGTTAGCAATAAGTCTCAAGTACAAACTAGCAGTTATTTGTCATTCATGTGAATTATATAAAGTGGTTACATAGAACACAGGGGCTTTGTTTCATGGAACATAAATACAAAATAGAACATGTTAGAAATTTGTAAATTCTTGTCAGATTGGGGGAGAAAGGGTAGTAGTAAAAGGTATTGTGAAAAGAAGAGAAAAGTGGGAGAAAGAACTGGTATATTAGTTATGGTATCTTAATTTTTTAGACATAATTTTTGCTAAACACAGCTTAGTATATCTCAGGTTAAAGAAAGTCACCTTATCCTGGAGACTAGACTAGAGGATATTGAGTTTATTAGAAAAGGGTGTCCTCAGGGTTTTGATCAGAATATCCAAAAGATGTTACTGGGTTGATATTAAGAGATCAAGGGTTTCTTCTGGGCATCCTCATTGTTTTTCATGTTTTCAGACAAATAGATTTGTAAGACTTCAAAATACACACAAATACTTTCCTAACAATTTCCATTAAATGACCACTTTTAATCTAGATTAGTTCTCAGTTGCTATCTGCAAAATAGGCTTTGCATACTAATCACTGCATCAGGTGCATAATTTTGTACACTAAGTTTCCTTCCACATGTCTCCAGGGTCAGTCTGGTATAAGAGTGCCCACCATACCTATGTTATATTTATCAGTTAGTGAAAGCTTGTAATCTAAACCATTTGTAAAAAGACAGAAGGGCATGAACACTATGGGAGAGTAGAAGAAAATAGAAAAATTCAACTCTTCTTTATCTCTAAATAACAACCTAATTAAAATACAACTAACTGCCCCTTGAAAAGCTGAGGATCTGATCCAGATCCCCTGGGGGATGAAAGTGAAAGGGCTGCCAATCCCAAATCGTCCCCTTCTTTCTTCCTGGGAAAAAGCCAAATATATATTCTATATTCAGATGAAGTCCTGATGCCCATCAGATTGGCAAGGATGACAAAAACTAAAATGACTAATGTTAGAAGGCCTATGGGAAAACAGGCACATTAATGCATTTTTGGTGGACCTGTGCATGGGTCCAGCCATTCTGAAAAACAATCTGTAATTATGTACAAAGAGTTACTAAACAGTTCACATCCTTTGATTCCGTTTTATCATTCTAGGCTCATATTGCAAAGAAATTTCAGACAGACAGAGAGAGATAGAGAGAGGGAGAGAGAGAGACAGAGAGACAGAGAGACAGAGAGAGACAGAGACAGAGAGAAGAGACAGAGAGATAGAGAGAAAGAGAGAGAGACAAAGAGACAGAGACAGAGAGACACAGAGAGACAGAGAGATAGAGAGGGAGAGAGAGACAGAGAGACAGAGAGACAGAGAGAGACAGAGACAGAGAGAAGAGAGAGACAGAGAGAGATAGAGAGAAAGAGAGATCCTATATGTACAAAAATATTTACAGCAGCTCTTTTTGTAGTGGCAGAGGACTGGGAACTAAGGGTCTGCACATCAACTGGGGAATGGTCGAATAAATTGTGGTATATGAATGTAATGGAATACTATTGCAATGTGAGAAATGAGGGAAAAGATCATTTTAGAGAGTTGAATAAACTGATATAAAGTGAAGTAAGCAGAACTAGGAGAATAATTTATACCATGGAATCAATATTACAAAAACAAACAATTTTGAAAGATTTAAAAGCTCTGATCAACTGACTGATCAACCATGATTCCAGATATCTGATAAGGAAGAATTCTGCCCAACTCATAACAGTGAAATCATAGACTAATTAAACAGAAAAATGCATTTTTTAGGAATATGTTTTGCTTGTTTGTGCTTCTGTAATATAGAGGCTCTGTATTTCTTTCTTTTTTTCTTATTAGGTAGGGAGAATTGAGAGGGAGAAAAAAATAAATGCTTTATAATTGAAAAAAATAAAATAATTTTTAAAATTTAAAATTAAAAGACAGGGAAATGGCTTCCATGAAAACATTGGTGAATATTTTAAATCGGCTTGTTTGTTTGACACATTCAGTTGGGCTCCCTAAATAATTCTAATTTCTTGCTCCACTTTGGATAAATATTTGATAGTCATTTGAATGGAGAATTTGTCTTTTCAAGAAATACATATCCAAAACAAGCAGGAAAAAATATTTTTTCTTAATTTCAAAACTTCTTGGGAAATAAATTTTGGCCTAAACAAACAAAGAATTATAACAACCACTTACAACATGGATGATTTCGTAATGGTTTGATGTATTAACATGCATCATTTTGAGGAACAAAGAAATTGTTTTAGCTGATTCTCCTGAATATGTGTACACCATATAGCTTTATTATATTTTTACATAATTTTCTAAATGAGGCTTCCTGAGTTCTAAATTACAGTTTTATTTAGATAAGTTTTGTGACAGTTCATTTAATTTATAGGATCAAATGAGTTAGTATAAAACTTTCATTTAAAAGATGAATTAAGACTCAGAGAATTTAAGTAAGTGACTTGCCCATGCTCATAGACATAATAAACAGCAGAGCCAGAATTTGAATCCAGTCATCTAACTCCAAGTGTTGGGCTTTTGCCAGTTGTTTGCTATTTAATTGGCAAAAAATAACTGGCCTTTCATACTGAAGCACATCTTTCTTTATTTACCTGGACACAATCTGCCTTTTCTCTCTAGAGGAACAAATTTTTACCACTTCTCAAAGCACAGATCAGTGTGTGTAAATAAATATAAATTTTCCATAAAGAATGTGTTATAACTTTATTCTTTTATTACTTCTTTTATAATTTTTCACCTACAGAACTGTAGGTTTTGCCTGCTCAGTAAAGAAGTCAACCTATTTCCTGAAAATTTATTCCACTAGTCAAGACTAAATGATTTCTTTACATTTTCTCTTGAAGATGATAAGATACCAATGTCTTAAACCACACTTGCTGTGTCCAATAAATTAATGAAATACAAAGTGGTATTTGGGAAAGAATAATGGGTTTAGGGTCATAGAAGACATGGGGAAGTCAAATAGCTTCTTTGAGCTTCATTTTAATTAGTTGTAAGAAAATAAAAGACCATTGGACAAGATGATCTCTAAGGTCCTTTCCAGTTCTAATATAGGATCCTATATGTTGACATAGAGTTGGTATTGTTAGTAAATGGTGGTGTGGAGCTATCACAATTTTGATTTGTTCTTTGGTTCTAGAGTTAGAAACCTAACTCTCTCACTTCTTTCCTTGGGAGACCTTTAACATTCATTTTGATAATTATAAAGAAGATAATAATTACATTTGTTTCTATATCAAAGCCTTTATGGTTGAGTCAGTTGGGCTCCTGTGTCATTATACCTGTGTTAGGACCACTACTCAGATTCAACAAGAAAATACCTGAAAAAGAGGCAAAATAAAGGTGGGAAATGGCAGTTGCTTTCTCCAAGCCTTACTTTTCTCTCATCAGTTGGGTAGTGGGTTGCATACCACAAACTTCGCCTTCTTTCTGCAGTGATTTGCACGGGACTGCAAGACATATCTTTATCTTCATCATTGGTTTCATCATCCTGAACCTAAAACACAGAAAAAATCATAAGAGTAATCTATACTTACCAATATATCTCCAGAAGTGGTCTCCCTGAGATACTCTATAGCTTCCTTTCTTTACCTTTCATTATTGTGACTCATCTTTCGTGTATATGTAAGAAATCAAGTTTTGACATTCTTGAAAATGATGACAGTTTTCCACTGCCATTTCTAAGTACATCAGCACTGAAACATTTTGTAAGCACTACTGGGTTCCATACTTCACTGTTAGTGTAGTTTAAGGATCATAGCTGCAGTATCTCAAGGTATACTGAAGCCTATAGTGGAAAGCAAATTTTCAGGTATTTAGAACAAGAATACTTTTTAAAAAAAGATATCCATTAGCTTCTTTAATTTGTCTTCTTGTCCTCCTAAACTTTAAGTAAATGAATCAAAAGGTTCAACCATGTGGGGCTCATTTAGCATGAAATGCATATTTTGAAGCCAATGGACAGAAATGTTGATCCTCATTTGTCTCGATGTGACAACTGGATTCAAACTTTTTCCACCTAATGAAACTGGTACATAAGAAGAGAATATCCAGTGCCCTCCCTCCCTTGATTCTTTTCTATTTCTGGTCCATCTAGAATAGTTTTTAATGTGACTCAAGAATGTCAATAACAATTCTCCTCCAAAAAAAATCAGCTTTTAACAATCATTATGTATTATGAAGGTATAATTGTTAATGTCCATTAGAGATAATGCAGTGAATTTCCCCTCACTCTCTCATTCCCTTCTATGGACTGGAGAAAACATAAGAACCCTACTTCTCAGGAGGACTGGGATCATGGGAACATGAGAAAATAGCACAGAGTATTTACCTTTATTGTACCAATTACTGTTGACATCAATTGGCAAAATGGGTACAAAATAAGTGTTAAGAAAGCACTGATGATTGATGTCTGCTCTTTGGTCACCTTTGTGACAAATGAGAAGTGTGTGTTTCGGGTGATCTTGATGCCATAAGAGAGATGACATTCCTCTTACTTCTTAAATAAGTAAAGCTAGAAAGTTATGTATGATGGATAGACTATGGATTGGTGAAAAAGAAAAAGAGCTCAGCACAGTACTGCTTATGGGAATTGAATTTCTGGTGTGTTGCCCTTGGTAACAGACAGTAGCCTAGCAATATTGACTTTTTGGGAAAAAATGAACACTGCAGAAAAGTTTCCTGTGCATGTTAAAATACTTCTCCGTGATTGTATCCCCATGTATCTTAGTTCCTGAATGGTCCCTTTGCAAATATAAGACATTGAAGTGCAGAAAGTTGAAAAGCTCAGAACCCCAAACCAAGCAATATGTTTTTAGAGAAGAGTCTGCCCTTATCCCAATATAGCCCTACAAATGATGAAGGGAAGTCAAAAGCTTGGGTGGGAATGAATATACTAGCAACATCCTTAGGGATGTAATAGCTAAGAAGGGACAAGGGGGAAATATGACATTTGGAAAGTACTAGACATTCCTTATCCTGATGCAGGTACGGTTCAGTGGAGCTAGAGACAACTTGCATCTAATTGATGAGGGAACATGTATCCCAGATATATAGTTTTAGCTTTTTGCCATTACAACTTCAAGGTGGTTTTTTTGACTGTTTTTGTTTTGTTTTGTTTTTTAAATTCTGATTGCTAACTTTAAAAATAGAAAAGAGAAAAATATTACAATTGAAAAAGGCAAGTAAACAATGACAGCTGCAGTTTTGGGACTTAAAATACTAGCCCATAATTACTGTTTGCGGTGGAAACAAACTATTATAGGTCTTTCACTGATTGAAAACTCTTATATCTGCCCCCTTCTCTCCATTCAAACAGTCAATCAATCAGCAAGTTTTTTGTTAAACACCAACTATATACCAGGGACTATACTAGGTACTGGGGATACAAGTACAAAGAATGATTCACTACCTGGTTTTAAGGCCACACTATCAACTGGATTATTTCAACATACTTGTATTCATTTTGTATTATGTACAAGCTCTGTCTCTCAATACAATGCAAACCCCTTGACAGCAGGGACTATTTCATTTTTATCTTTGTATCCCTAAGACCCAATCCATTGCCTTGAATATAGTTAGCACTTACTAAATGCTTGTTGATTGATTGACTCATAACTAATTTTCCTTCTTCTAATCTTTCTTCCTTATTCAATCTATCCTCTACATAGCTGATAAGTTAAAATTTTAAATCACAGATTTGACGATGGCATCTCTATCATAAAACATAAACTTAGCTCACCGTTTAAAGACCTCTATAACCAGGCCAACAACTATCCTTCCAGATTTATTTCTTTTTTGTTTGTTTGTTTTTGTTTTTGTTTTTTGGCATTTGGCGTTAAGTAATTTGCCCAGGGTCACACAGCTAGTATCAAGTGTTTGGTCTGAGGCTGGATTTGAACTCAGGTCCTCCTGACTTCAGGGCAGGTGCTCTATCCACTGTACCACCTAGCTGCCCCAAAACCTTTTTTTAATTCTTTTATTTTTTTGGCTAGGCAATGGGGTTAAGTGACTTGCCCAGGGTCATACAGCTAGTAAGTGTTATGTGTCTGAGGCTGGATTTGAACTCAGGTCCTCCTGAATCCAGGACTAGTGCTCTATCCACTGCACCACCTAGCTGTCCCAGATTTATTTCTAATCATTCCTCTTTTTGCATTCTACATTCCAACCAAAGTGTCCTATTAGCTATTCCTTAAACTGACATTCCATCTGCCACCTCTGCGTTTTTGCAAAGACTGTCACACATCCTTGGAATGCACCCTTATGTCTATCACTTACCACACTTCGGCTTCCTTTAAGTCTCATCTTGGGTACTATCTCCTATAGCAGACCTTTAATGAACACTGTGGCCTCCCTGCCCCCACCCCAGGTTATTAGTCTTCTATTTCTGCATTGATGCATATTTACTTAAATCATTATGTTTTATGGCTGTAGTAGAATTTGTGCTCATTGAGGTGATTTCCATACCTAAAGTGGCAATACTCACAGTATCAAACAGCTTTTTAAGAAACTGCTTTTAGAGATGCCATCTTCCCATCTAGTTGGTATGAAGGGAGAAGGATAGGGGCTGTCTCATTTTTGCCTTTGTATCCCCCAAATCATGTACACAATAGATACACAATAAGCATTTGTTGAACTGCATTAGTGAGTAACACAGATTCTCTCTGAAAGGGACTGACAGTTCCCTATCAAAGATACTTTTCAGACAAGACCATGAAAAATCTTTTTACTCTTACAATGGGTTCTTGTAGCCAGAGTCGAATCAGAGTTGCCAGAGTATAGTATGTCACCAGCAATAGGATGGGGTTGGCATGATGATACCAGGACAACTTTGGGTGTACTATGATCTTCCAAGTGCTTGAACAGTTTGTTTGGATTACTGATGTGATGCCAAATAACCTGTTTAAAATAAATTAAAGAAAAAACATGTGTAAAAAGAAAAGAAATACTTTGCAATATTATAATAGTGTGTTTAGGGTGAAGCAGTTAGGAGGGCCTAATTGGGAATAATGGGCAGAAGTTGCAAAGAGGAAAACATAAAACTTATAAAAGAGAAAAATACTCAAAACTTCTTAGTATTTAGTGTCATCCAAAAGTATGATGGGATACTTTTCAATGTAGTGGGCTGCTCTTCACTTGAGATTTTTAAGCAAAAAACTAGATGACCACTTGTCAGGTATATTATAAAGGGAACTCTTTTTAGCTACAAATTGAACTAGGTGATCTCTGAGGTTCCATTGAAATCTGAAATTCTATGATTCTGCGAACATTATAACCATCAAATAAGCATTGTTAAAATGTTGCACACCCACATGCTACCCGAGACCCTTCTCTAGATATGAAAAATCAGAGTTAATACAGTTCAACATGTTAGCTATAAATATTATTAAACCATAGTTGTCATCATTGCTCCAACTTTATTGCATGCTTTGTGGTCTCTGACTGAATTAACCATGACCTTAGATAGATACTCATGCTACCCATGGATATCCCTATTTATAACCAGTGTAACAAAAGCGGGGGAAAGACCAGAATCAGATCACTCTGGGCACCACAGCTATATTCTGCTTCTGAGTCTCATTGGCCTTTATTTCTGTTCTCACTCCTCTCATTCTCACCATACTTCCTCACTACTAGTTAAAGGTGGGTTGAATCTAAGACATCTCAACAACCTTCACATTATGTGATTCTTTTAAATATTCCCTCAGCAAAAATGTGTTTCAATCAGCTGCCATTTGACCTAGTTCTCTTTCAAAGCTCAGGTGCTATCAGAAGCATTATAGCATAATTTTCCAGACACAGTACAAAGCAGCACTTCTACTCTCTTTAATTGCTACACCATGAAGTGAACCTATTTTAATTCATCTATTCTTTATACACTAAAAAGAGGAAACTTATGTTTAATATATATGCACAAGTATCTAAAAAAATAAAAATCTCAAATCACATAGTTTTGTTAAATGAATCTTAAAGAGCACTTTTTATCTACTACGTAGAAAATGCTATGTCAGGTGTTCAGAATATAATGACAAAATCAAAACCTTTCCTGCTCTCTAGGATCCCACATTCTACAATATGGACAATAAATACCAAATATATAAAATGTCTATACAATGCAATTTTTGGAATGTTGGGCTAGGATCACCCATTGAAAAGGCCTATTAAATAAACAAAATGAACAGAGGTTCATTGCAGGACTAGTATTTATTAGTGAATTAATCAACAAATATTGACATTAACCAGAATTTGTACTTTAACTAGACCATGCTTATTGTTATCTTTATTATCATTATTTCTTTTAAAAATCAAATTGGCATATAGATAGATAGATAGATAGAGGGCACAGGGTGAGTTAAAGATGAAGAGGTAATATCTAAAACATAAAATTAAGGGGTGAGAGGATTGGACTGGGAGAAGTAGAATGGGGTAAATTATCTCACATAATACAGGCAAGAAAAAGCTTTTACAGTGGAGGGAAAGTGGGGGAAGGTGAGAGGGAAGGAGTGAATCATATTCTCATCGGATTTGGTAACATACACGCTCAATTGGGTATGGAAATCTGTCTTTCCCTACAGGAAAATGGGGGGGGGGGAAGGGGATAATAGAAAGGAGGGCAGATTGGGGGAGGGGGTAATCAGAAGCAAACACTTCTGAGGAGGGACAGAGTCAAAAGAGAGAATAGAATCAACCTGGTGACGGGGTAGGATGAAGGTAAATATAGTTAGTTTTTCACAACATGACTACTATGGAAGTGTTTTGCATGACTACACATGTATAACCTGTATTGAGTTGCTTGCCTTCTTAATGAGGGTGGGTAGGGAGGGAGGAAGGGGGAGACTTTGGAACCCAAAGTTTTAAAAATAAATGTTAAAAATTGTTTTTACATGCAAAAAAAATCAAATTAGCTCATGGCTTATCTATTTCATTGACTTAAAAAGCAGTTTTTAGTTTTATTTATTAATTCAATAGGTTATTTGTAGTTTTGTTAATTTTCCTTTCGTTTTCAGAATTTCTATTTTGATATTTAGCTAACGGTTTTTAACTTGCTAGTTTTCTATTATTTTTTGTTCCATGCCTAATTTGTTGATCTGCTCTTTTTATATTTATTGATATAAGTGTTTAGAGACAGAAAATTTCCCCAAAGTATTTTGGCTGCATTTTACAAGTTGTGGTATTAATGACATTATAGGTAGTTTTTACAACTTGTTCTTTGACTCATCCATTCTTTAGGATTATTTAGTTTCTAATTAATTTTAATCTATGATTTAAAGTTTCTTTAGTGAATATAATTTCGTTGCATTACAGTAGAGAAAGAAGCATTAACATCTTGCTTTTCTATATTTTTGAGGTTTTTATGCCCTAATACACAGTTAATTTGTGTGAAGGTGCCTTAAATAGCTGAGAAAAAGGCACACTCCTTTCTATCCCTATTTAATATTCTGCAGAGCTCTATTACACATAACTTTTTCTAAAATTCTATTCCTTTCTTTAACTTCTTTCTTTTTTTTATTTTAAGGTTAGGTTTGTCTAGGTTTGAGAGGGGAGAAAATTGAGGTTCCCAACTATTACTGTTTTACTATTTATTTCCTCCTGTAATTCATTTAACTTTTCCCTTAAGAATTTAGATGCTATGCCATTTAGTGCATGTGGATTCAGTATTGATATTAATTCATTATCTATGATACATTTTAGCAAAGTGTGATTTCCTTGTTTACCTCTTTTAATTTGGTCTATTTTTGCTTTTGTTTTGTCTGAGATCATGATTGCTACCCCTGCCCTTTTTACTTTAGCTGAAGCATAATAAATTCTTCTCCAGCCTCTTATTTGAAATCTATATGTAGGGGCAGCTAGGTGGTACCCCTTTAGAGTCAGGAGGACCTGAGTTCAAATCCAGCCTCAAATACTTGACACTTACTAGCTGTGTGACCCTGGGCAAATCACTTAACTCTGATTGCCTCACCAAAAAGCAAAATAAAAATCTTTATGTATATTTTCTGTTTCAAGTATGTTTCTTTTAAACAGCATATTATTGTATTCTGGGTCTAACCCAGTCAACTATCCTCTTCTATTTTTATAGGTGAGTTCATACCATTCACATTGATAGTTATGATTGCTAACTGTATTTTCCTCCATTTTATTATCTTATCTTTTTCCTTCTGGTTCCCCCCTGTACCCTCTTTAAGAATCTGTTTTGCTTCTGACTACTGTCCCTCTTAGTCTGCTATTTTTTCCCCTTACCTCTTTCCCTCCAATTCTCTTTTGGATAATATGAATTTATGAACCTAGTTATGTGTGTATGGTGAATTCATAACCAATGAAGAAAAGATATTATTAGGCACCATTTAATCCTATTTATTATATTTATAAATTTGTTAACATTTAATATTAATAAAACATATACATTGATCAGATTGACAAAAAAAGAAAGAATATCGATATAACCATGCTAGAAAAAACTATGTTTGAATAAGCCATAAGTCAACTCCTAAAGAAAATAAAAGAGGACTAGATGGATTTACAGGTGAATTCTACCAAACATTTATGAAACAATTTGTTCCAAATAGGAAAAATAAGAATCCTATAGAATTCTTTCTATGATTCAAATATGGCATTAACACCTAAATTTATAAATATAAATTTAGTCAAAACAGAGAAACAAAAGTATTGACCAAGATCACTAATTAATATTAGTGGGAAAAGCCTAAATAAAACACTATAAAGAGACTATAGTAACATAGCACAAGAATGATACACTACGATCAGTCTAGATTTATCCCAGGAATGCAGGACAAGTTCAATATTAGGAAAATTATGAGTGCTATTGACCACATTAATAACAAAACAATAAATTCTATGATTACATCATCAGGCAGGCTTTTTTTTACAAGAGACAGCATGCATTCATATTAATATCACTAGAAAGCAAAAGAATAAACAAGGTTTAACATAATAAGTAGTATCTATCTAAACCCTAGAACCATTATAATCTAAAATGGGGATAAACCAGAAGTCTTTCCAATACAATTGAGACTAAAACAAAGTTTGTATTATCACTATTACTATTCAAAGGCAGTGAGACAAGAAAAAAACAAAAGAATAAGTATAGACAAAGAGGAAAGGGGAAATAAAATGATCACTTTATGCAGATGATATGAGATTTCCTTAGAGAACCCTATAGAATCAACTAAAAAATTAATTGAAATAATTAACATTTTCAGCAAAGTTAAAGGATATAAAATAAACCCATATAAATTATCAGTATTTTTGTGAGTTGCTATCAAAGTCCAGAAGGAAGAGATAAAAAGAGAAATCCCATTTAAAATTACTACAGGGAGTATAAAATGCTTGGGATGCTACCTGCCAAGATACAAACAAGAATTATATGAATACAAATACAAAGAAATTTACACAAATAAGGGCAATTTAAATAATTCAAGAAATATTACTTGTTCTTGGGTGAGCCAATATAATAAAAATGACAAAACTGCCTAAATATATTTGTATATTCAATACCATACTTATTAAATGACCAAAAGATTTCTTTATAAAACTACTAAAAATAATAACAAAATTCACCTGGAGGAATGAGAGGTCTACATTATCAAGAGAATTAAAGGGAAAAAAGCAGAGAAGGGCCTAGAAGTATCAGATCTCAAATTACACTACAAAGCCATAATTATCAAAACAATTTCATAGTGGGTAAGAAATGGAGAGGCTGATATGTGGAACAAGATTGGGTATATAATATACAAAAAACAAATGAGCACAGCAGCCTAGTGTTTGATAAACCTAGTTGTGGCAAGAACTTACTATTCAACAAAAACTATTGAGAAAGCTATACAGTAGTTAGGCAAAAACTAAATATAGACCAACATCTTTAAACTGAATACCACTATGAAATCCAAATGAGTACATAATTTTGACATTAAGGGTCATGAAATAAAAAAAATTAGAGGAGTATGGAAAAAAATTGTTTCTCAAATCTATGGATAGGGAAAGAGTCCGTGACCTAGTGGAGATAGAGAGGTTCACTGAAAGTAAAATAGATAATTTTGATTACATAAAAATTTTTAAATTGCACAAACAAAATTAATGTGGTTAAAATTAGAAGAAAAGCAGGTAATTAGGAAAATCTTTGCAGAAAGTTTCTTTGATAAAAGTCTCATTACACACATGCATATGTCTGGATAAAGTTCTTATTTCTAAGACATACATGGAACAGATTCAAATTTATAAGATTAAAAGCCATCCCTCAATGGATTGCAAGAAAATATCAATAGAGTACATTTAGAGGATGAAAACCAAGTTATCAATAGCCATATGAAAACTGCTTTAAATCATTAATAATTAGAGAATTGCAGATTAAAACTTAAGTACCACCTCACACTTCTCAGATTGGCAAACTTGATAGAAAAGAAAAATGACAAATGCTTTAGGTGCTGTGGAAAAAAGGCACATTAACACACTGTTGCTGCAGTTGTGAAGTAGTTCCAAACATTCTAGACAGCAATTTGGAACTTTGCTCCAAAACCTAATAAATTGTACTAAAAATTGTACACTCTTTGATCCAATGATATTGCTTGTAGATCTAGGTCGCCAAAGTGTTTAAAGAAGGAGGAAAAGGGCCCATATGTACAAAAATATTTAAAGCAGCTCTTTTTTGAGGTGGCACAGGACTGGAAGCTGAGGGAATGTATGCCCACTAATTAACTGCTAAAGAAGCCATGTTACATGAATGTGATGAAATATTATTGTGCTTTAAGAAATAATGAAGGGGATGGTTTCTGATAAACCTAGGATGGCTTGTATGAACTGATATGAAGTGAGGTGAGCAGAGCCAAGAAGTAATATATTCAGTAATAACAATTTTATAATGATAAGGAACTTTGAAAGACTTAAGAAATCTGACTCAATGACCAGCCACAGTTCCAGAGATTGTGTGATGAAACATGTTTTCCATCTCCAGCTATAGAGAGGTCACATACTCAGAGTGTACAATGAAGTATACATGCACCCCCACACACATATTCACACACACACGCGCACACACACACACACACACACACACACACACACACAGGTGTGGCTAACATGGGTATTTGTTTTGCTTGACTATAAATGTTTGCAATATGTTTTGTTTTTTCTTACTTTCTATATGGGGGAAGAGAGAGGTAAGAAGGAGAGGACTTACAGCTGAAAATTAAATAAAATTGAATTGCAATAATTAAAAAAAGATCCCACAATCAGAATAAGATTTTAAGAGAACAGAATTTGGATAAGAGCAAGATATGGGAAGACAGAGTCACCTCGAAATTATATGTAACTATTTTTGGTAATGTGTAAACTGCACTCCATTCGGGAAATTATATATAAAGAATTCATTAAGTGTGTTTTGATCAAAGAGAGCAACAGGTGATTTATAGCAGCAGGAAAATATCTCTCATCAGATTATATTAGTTATTCTTCCTTTGAAAGACTAGAATGTGAGCTGATTTTCATAATGAGCTGTAGCCCAGCTGGACCTCAATGGACTAATTATAAAGATACTTCCATCTTGACTGTGACTGTAGCCTTGATCAATGTGCTTTCCTCCTTTTTTTTATGAAACGCTCATCATATCTGACAACATATAGTGATTTAAAATTGGCAGAGTTTTATTTCTACTTGTACATGTTGACAGATCTATCAAATCTCCACCTGCTTCCCCAGAACTGTCTGAATTCTCTCCAGAGAGAGAATATGTCTGCTCTATATTGGGGAGTTGTGGATCATGGTCATTAGGAAGCAAGACATAATACCAGTGAATGACACTATGATTTTATTTAGTCTTTTCTTCTCTTAGTATCCTTCATTGTATATCCTGTGTGATAAAAGAAGGAATATTCTTACTCCCATTAGCTTAAAAAAATCTTACATTTTAAATTGGGTAGTACTGTGGATTATTACCCATTCAAATAGATAATGTCCCACAGGCAGGTTTGAAATACCGATTGTTTCCCAGAGATGTATTCTAGCTCATCATTATTAAATTGTTGAGGCTGAAAAATGGACTCTCTTGAAGTTGAAGTATAAGGGTCATCCTAAGGAAAACCATCCTAGAACAACCATTTTCCTGCTTTACTTTTTTAAGTTAAACCTCAGAACATTCAGCAAAATGGTTAGTCTCAAGAAAGGGAGAGACAGAGAAAGGGGATTTCTTAGACAACTCAGTATAGAATTTAATATCATGAACTAGATCCTGATTAGAACTATTATCACTGAAATCAATGAGATCTCCATAAGGGAGAACAGCATATTCCCACGACACCAGGTCACTAGTGATACATACACTATCACATTCCCAATAAGTAGCCACATAAGCCACATAGTCTTGATAAGCAGATCCTCATCTTCCTCTCTTCCTATCATTGAAAAAAGACTTGGTGACAGATCCCAAAAGGTATTCAATACTGATTTTCCTTGTGTGAACATCTCATATTTTGAACTCAAGTATAAGACTTTAGAGTTAATCGTTATTATTGTTAGCTATCACTTCCAGCTTTGTATCATCTGCAAATCTGATGAGCATGTCGACAATGCCTTTATTCAAGGCATTATTTAAGATATTAGACAACATAGAGTTATGTGCAGAATTTCATTAAGTGCTCCTGACAAAGTGACAATGAACCATTAATGACTTTGTTAAGTTGAACCAATTGTCCAGTTCTATACATATCTAATTTGTACTGTTATCTATTATTCCATTTTCCCTCACAAAACATCATAATAGGTACTTTATTAAATGTTTGTCCAAAATTTTTTGGGTACTTTGATGATCTGTTATTTCACCTATGTGGGTATTGTCTTCAGTGGTGCAGACTATTACCTGTCATTTCCTGATACAATGCAACTCCAGTGTATGTCATTCCATAAAACTTTTATACCCAATGTGCTATGGCACTTCCTCTAAATCTCTTGACATTACTCGGATACCAGTAGAGCATATCAGCTTTCCATCCTTTCTCCTTTACCACTATCACATAATCTGCCTACCTCCTTTTATGGTTACACATCTTTCTGATGACTCAAAAAATCAGCAAGCATTTATTAAATGTCTATTACAAATTGTGCATTGTGCTAAGCCCAAGGGATAAAAATACAAAAGTGTATCACTATTTATTAAAGAAATGCAAATTAAAGAATCTTTGAGGAGCCACCTTGCATCTTTCAGAATGGTTAACATGACAGAAAAGGAAAAGGACAAATGCTGGATGGGATGTGGAAAAACAGGGACACTAATGCACTGTTTGGTGCACTGTGGACTGGTCCAATCATTCTGGAAATATTTTGGAATTATGGCCATAGGCAATACTGCTACAAGGTATATATCCTAAAGAGATTAAAGCAAAAGTAGAAGGACCTATATGAACAAAAATATTTCTAATAAGTCTTTCTGTGGTGGCAAAGAATTGGAGATCAAGGGGATACTCATCAATTAGGGAATGGCTTGACAAGTTGTGGTATATGATTGTGATGGAATGCCATTATGCTACAAGAAATGACAATCAGGATGGCTTTAGGAAAACTTGAGAAGACTTATATGAATGGATGCAAAGTGAAATGAATAAAACCAGGCAACCAGTGTACATACTAACAGGAGTATTGTAATGATGAATTGTAAAAGACTTAGGTGCTCTAATCAATAAAATGATCCAAGACAATTCCAAAGGACTCTTGATGAAAAATGCTATTTACCTCCAGAGAGAGAACTGATGAACTCTGAGTATGACTTGGAGCATACTTTTTCCACTTACTTAATTTTACTTGTTTTTATTTATTTATTTTTTGCAACATGGGTAGTATGGAAATATGTTTTGCATGACTTCACATATATAATTAGTATCATTATGCTTGCCTTTTCAATGAATGGGGGTTGTTGCTGTTGTTCTTTATTCTTCATTCTTGAAAAGGGCCATGACATAAGGAAGGTAATGCCATGACTTGCAAGTGAATTGGATTTAAGTGAGAGAGGGCTATGCAAAGTCAGCAGCCTCACTCCCTCCTCCGGAGCCATCTGGGTCCAGTGGTAAGATATAGATTAGGAGGATTGGAGACGGCCTCCACTAGTGGGGGAGGAGTTGAAGGGAGGGAAAATATTTGGAACTAAAATTTTTTTTAAATGAATGTTTAAAAAAATTACTACTACCACACAATTTTTCAAATGCAGTCCTTCCTCCTCTTTTCTTCCCATTTAATTTTGAACCTAGTTCATTGTCTAACTACAGTGTCTGTCCAAAATATACATAGTGATAGGCTGGATCTATGGCATGTCTATTCACTTGCATAAACAGTTTGAACAATAGGCACTCACCATCTACTTGTTTTCTCCTATGCAAATAGTTAGGATGAAGTTTTTTGAGTATTTATGTATCTCATATAGTATATGTTGTAATGCAAATTGATTTAATCAGCAAAATGCTATCTGAAAATCTGGAGGATTCCATCATTTGTAAGAAATTTATCTTTGATTGGATTTTACATTGAATTTTCTGTATGACAGGGGCAAAAACTTTGGGAAGGGATATATCTTCGTTAATTTTAAAAATCAGATGGCTAATGAGCAAGATTGTCTATAAAGTGTTATCCTTCAATGAATTTTGTATGTTTTTTTTTTTTAGCAAAGATACTTTTTCAGGAGAGAGCATTTAAAGCAGCATGGTACTCTCCCGCAACAAATACATTTTTTAAAAGTTCATAAATGATAAGTGTAGTAGGATCTTATTTTCTTTGCCCTTCTCAATCAACTATGTAATTGTAAAGATGAACTCTACTGAAGATTATCATTTATGAAATCCTGCTGATTCCTGTCTCATGCTTTTATCATGGATGACATCAGTATGTACATAAATTCATCTTGAGTATTTGATAAGAACAAAAAATTTAATAGGTTATTATTGATATTTTTTTCAATCAAATGTTAATGTTTCAGATTTATAAAGAAAAAACCAATGCCCCAAGGAAGAGACATAAGATACCCCTATTCCACTTCTTTGCAAGGATCCATGGCATACAAAGTATTACACATATTTCAAACTTTTTCAATATTTTGATAAGTTTTGCTCATTTTTCCTATTCTTTCTCTTTTTGTTTTTCCTGAAAACATTATTTGCTACATATGGCAGTCTCTAAAAAGAATAAAAGTAGGGGGAACAGCTAGGTGGCACAGTGGGTAGGGCACTGGCTGCGAAGTCAGGAGGACCTGAGTTCAAATCCGGCCTCAGACCAAATACGTGACACTTACTAGCTGTGTGACCCTGGGCAAGTCATTTAACCCCAATTGCCTAAAAAAAAAAAAAGAATAAAAGTAGGGATACTAGGAGAAATTCTTACATTAAAAAAACTTTGATATTCACAAACATATTAAAATAATAATTAAAAAATAATTTTCCCTTTATCCATACTTCTGAAAGATACCTCCATGTTTTCTTCCACATTTTTTAATGTTATGGGTTTTTATATTTAAGTTGAGTATTCATTTGTAACTTATTGTAAGGTCCCGGTATAAGAAGCTAGTTAATACTATTTTTTTTTTTGCTGTTTAGCTATCCTATTTGCACAGAATTTCATATCAAACAAGGGGTCCTTGATAGAGAAGATTATTTTTAAGATGATTCGGCTTCATTATTTCTGTATCTGTTCTGTTTCACTTATCTACTTTTCAAATGGTGTAACCAAAACCAGATAATTTTTTGATTCTTGCTTCATTATATAATTTGAGGTTTGTTAGTGCAATTCCTTTCTCTTTCCTACTTTTAAATTGTTTTCCTTTGTTCTAATAAATGAACGTTGTTATAATTTTGTCTTGGTCTACAAAGTAACATTTTTATTTTCATAGCTGTAGTCTTCTTTAAATTAATATAGATGTATTGTCATCATATTGATATAGCTCAACAATGAATAATTATACCATTCTTTATTTCCTTTAGAGTGTTTTGTGTTTTTCAATCTCAAGAATGCTTTGGTTCATTGACTCCCAGATACTTTATGCACTTTGTTGTTATTTTAAATGGAATTTCTCTTCCTATTATTTTTCCTTTGATTTGCTTATTGCGACAGCTAGGTGGCACAGAGGATAGAGTGTGGTGGGCCTGGAGTCAGGAAGATCTGAGTTCAAATATGGCCTCAGTTACTTACTAAATGTGTGATCCTGAGAAAGTCACTTAACTTCAGTTTATTTCAGTTTCCTCAATTGTAAAATGAAAATAATAATAGCACCTACCTTCCAGTGTTGTTGTGAAGATCATATGAGATGATATTTGTAAAGCGATTAGCTCTGTGCCTGGCACATAGTAAGCAGTATGTATGTATGCATGTGTGTGTGTATATGTGTGTGTGTATACATGCACACATATGTGGTAGCTATTATTTACTATTATTATTCCTACTATTATTATTATATAGAGATGCTGATGATTTTTGTGGACATATTCTATATTCTACTACATAATGAGGTTATTAACTATCTTAATAGATTTTTTTTGCCAATGCCTTGTGATATTCCAAGTAAACTAGCATGTATTTGCAAAAACAGAAAATTTTGCCTCCTCTTTGCCAATATTTTGGCTTCTCTTCTCTTTTCATAATGCTGTTGCTAGCATTTGTCAAATAATGCTGGAGAATAAGGGCATTTAACCTTGCTTTACTTTTGTAATAAATAGGAACACTTCTAGAATTTCAACATTGTATATTATGTTAGCATATGGTTTTTAAATGACCCTTATTTGCCTGTGATATATAGGGCAGTTAATATAAATTGATGTTGTACTTTGTCAAATGATTTTTCTGATTTGTTTCTTATGATATAAATCCAACATAGTCGCAGTGAATCTTTTGTTGGATAATTTGCTGCAGTCTTAGGATTTTATTTAGCCTTTGACAGCTAGCTAGCCCAGTAGATAGAGTGCTAGACCTGGAGTCAGGAGGACCCAAGTTCAAATCCATCCTCAAGACACTTACCAGCTATGTGATTCTGGGCAAGTCACTTCACTGTTTGCCTCAGGTTTCTCATCTGTGAAATGAGCTGGAGAAGGAAATGACAAACCATTCCAGTATCTTTGCTAAGAAAATCCCAAAAAGGGGTCATGAAGAATTGGATACAACTGAGCAACAAAAAATCTAGCATTTGCCTGAAGACCTCCAATGAGAACAAAGTACCTTCTGAGGTAACCCATTCCATTTCAGGTTGTTTCTAGGAACAGGAATTAAATTTGTTCCTATTTGAGCCTATCTAACCTAAAGTTGCCTCCTTTCAATTGCCTCTAGTTTTGCTTCTAAGAGCCAAACTGAACCAGTCTAATTCTTCTTCCCCATGTTAGTTCTTCAAGTGCTTGAATGAAGCGATTATGTACCTCCAAAGACTTCTCTTCCTCAGGCTAAACATCTCTGGGACCTCTAATTGATCTTCATATGGGATGAACTCAAGGTCCTTCACCATTCTAGTTGCTCTTCTCTGAATCTTCTCCACCTTTTCAGTCCTCTCCCTAAACTGTGATACCCAGAATTGAGCACAATATTACAGACATAACCTGAATTGAGAAGAACAAAGTAGAACTCTCACTTCCTTATTCTTGAAAGTTATATCTCTCAATGCAATTTTCTTGGACTTCATATCATGCATATTGAACCAGTAGTCCACTAAATATTAGATATTTATTTTTAGATTAATTAATATCTATCCATGCTTCTCCCATCTTATGCTTATGAAGTTCATCTTTGGAATTCAAGTGTAAGACTAACTTTATCTCAATTAAATTTGAAGAATGATATTATTCAGTTTCTCTAATAGCACATTGGGCACTCGATAATATGTCACATTTAGAGTACCAAGAGTTGAATATTACCATTTTTTAACCATTGTAAGTTAATTAGATGGTATAAAATTGAAATAAGAACTCAACATAGGATTTCATTGGTATAGGAAGAAATTTCCTCCATTTGTCTCTGCCAAATATAGCCTTAAGGAGTTGCCTAAAATAGTTAGTCAAAAATAGATGATCTAAAAGCTGTGGTTTTTAGACTTTTCACCAGGCTCAAAACTATACTTGTTAGGCATATGTCTAATTGCAAGATTATGTTAAATTCAACTTATCACTACATTTTATAACCAGTCACAGTGTTTTAAGCAGTCTCCTAAGAGTGGCACAGATAACATTATTTGAACCAATGCAGACTTATTCATTGGGAATGAATATGAGCAGAAGACTATAGTAATGATGAAAACTTACAGCCTCTGTGATAATTGCTGATGAAGAAACATGATTCTAGCAACAACTGTTAGCTTACAAGCAGATGCCAATAGGTAAAGAGAATATAATACCTTTGATGAGTGACCTCTTTCAGCAATTATTCATGTTTCTATATCCTTGAAGCAGTAATGATAAGTACTAAGAAAACTCTAAATTGCCTTAAAGTGACCAACTTTGTTTCAAGGCCAAAGTACTATGTTGACCTACAAAACTATTTTTTTTTTTTGCAGGGGGAAAAACCATTATGTTTTCCATTGACAAAAACTATATTTCTTTTCTTTTTAAATGTGTCTCAGCTTAAGTCACCTTAGGATGAAAGCAAAGTAGATATGAAAGGTTGGGAGAGAAACCACTGATATAAGAAAATATTTATATGAAAGTAATTGTACCTGTTTACTAAGGCATAAATAGGATTCTAGGTATTTTGATATGGCCATTAAAGTGACTCTATAATTTAATTCAATCCACCAGAACAACATTCCAGTGGAAAAATCACTAGGCACAAGTCCGAAGAACCAGGTTAAAATCTTGGCTCTGACACTTATTAGTCATGTGATCTTGGAATTAGGAGACATGTTTATGACTCTGACCTGAGAAACTCACTAGCTCTGTTACCATAAAGAAGTCACCCAGCCTCTCAGACACTTATTCTTCATTTGTAAAATGGGATAATAATACTTGCCCAATTCACCACACAGGATTATTGTAAGAAAAGCATACTGACAATCTATGTAAATATGTTTGTTCATTCACCAAAAATGCATTAAGTTCCCACTGTGTTCAGGATACTGTGTGAGACACTGGGCTGGGGGTAAGAGGGAGAGAGAGAGATGCACAGTTTTTATAAGGTAGTCCTTGCCCTCATGCAGCATTCAGATGGAATGAAGTTTATAAAAATGAGTGAATGGTAGTCGATTAAGGTAGAACAAATAATCTGTACAAACAACAGAATGGAAAATAAAAGCCAGATGAAAGCCCATAAGTATGGAGAATAATGAAAATGAATTAATGAAAAGTAATTATTAAACCCTATTTTGTGCAAAGTAGTAAACTGATAATACACTGGTTAACAATTAGCACTGTTGTTTGAATGTTATGATATTGGTTCTAGAATGTAAGAGTCATAAAATAATTCTCCTATTATAATAAATACCCAAATTAACTATAAAGGATATGTGAAAGAAGATCTCTGTATCCAGAGAAAGAACTAATACATAGAAATATGTACATATATACACATAGTTGCATTTAATGGGAGATATCTCTAAGATGGTGGGGAAAGAAGGAAAAGAAAAAAATGAAAAAAATAAATTTACATGATAACTTTATTGTATATTTAAAAGGAATAGCAAGTTGTACCTAATAGATTGCAATTTCAAGTGCAATCATTTTTAAAATCATACTGTTATTAAAATACTTGTTTTATCCATAAATTAATAATAATTAATAATCTACATTGGTGAAACCCTTGGTAGAGTATTCTTTGCATTTCAAGCCCCAAAAATTAGAGGGATGGGTGAAGACTGTAGAAAAGGTTTAGAGGAAAATGACAAGGTTCGTAAAAGGATGGGATAAAAAGACTTAAGAGTTGGCATGGGGGTCGAAACCAAGACAGCAGAGTAAAAGCAGTGACTTGCTTGTGCTCTCCCCCAAACCCCTCCAAATACCTGTAAAAATGACCATAAACAAATTCTGGAACAGCAGAACCCACAAAAAGAAAGAGTGAAACAAATTTCCACCACAAGACAACCTGGATGGTTGATAGGAAAGGTCTGTTACACCAGGCTGGGATAGGAGCACAGTTTAGCATGGGCCAGGCAAGCAAAGACTGAGCAGGCATCAGGGGACTGAATCATGGGCAGCTGTGGTGGTTTCCAGATTTCTCACCTCACAAATGCCAAAGACATCTTAGCAGGTCAGTGGGAAAGATCTGTTGGACCTGGGTGAGAGAGGAGTGTGGTCCAGTCCTGGCCCTAGTGCAGCACCAGGGTGGTGGCCACAGTGGCAGCAGCTACTTCCAGAGTTCTCAACCCACAGATGGTAGGGGGATCTAGCAGCTGATCAGAGAGGGATTGCAGGGATCTCTCTGCTGGAGCTGAGGCAGGATTCTATTGCTTTGCCCATGCTTGGATCTGATTCACAGTCCTGGGTGGTATTCCTGGGGCAAGGAGGAGCACTGGCCTGGTGGAGCTTATGGAGGCAGTGGAGAGGGAATCCTCACAGTTCCAAGGCAAAAAAGAGTGCATATGGTCAGTCATAGACCAGAGAACAGTCCAGGAAAGGAGTAAACATCACACATTCGATCATACCACCTTAGAAGAACTGAAAATTTACAGGTCCCTAGAAGTATCTCTGAAAACAGCTGCACAAAATCCTTGAAGCTTGGGACAGTACACTCTCCACACTGGAAGCAGAACTCTACCTTAAAAAAGAATTTAAAAGTCAAGTACTTGGCTGGGAACATGAGCAAGCAGTGCAAAAACCCTGAGACTATAAAATCTTACTGTGGTGACAAAGAAGATCAAAACATACAATCTGAAGATGACAACAAAGTCAAAGCTCATACCAAAGCCTCAAAAAAAATATGAATTGGTCTCAGGCCATAGAAGAGGTCGAAAAGGATTTTGAAAATCAAGTAAGAGAAGTAGAGGAAAATTTGGATAGAGAAATGAGTGATGCAAGAAAATAATGAAAAATGAGTCAACAGCTTGCTAAAGGAGACCCAAAAAATACTGAAGAAAATAACACCTTAAAAATAGACTAATCCAAATGGCAAAAGAGGTCCAAAAAGACAATGAGGAGAAGAATGCCTTAAAAAGTAGAATTGGCCAAATGGAAAAAGAGGTCCAAAAAGTCACTGAAGAAAATAATTCCTTGAAAATTAGAATGGAGCAAATGGAAGTTATTGACTCTATGAAAAATCAAGAAACTATAAAAACAAAATCAGAAGAATGAAAAAATAGAAAACAATGTGAAATATCTCATTGGAAAAACAACTGACCTGGAAAATAGATCCAGGAGAGAGAATTTAAAAATTATTGGACTACTTGAAAGCCATGATAAAAAAAAAGAGCCTAGATATCATCTTTCAAGAAATTATCCAGGAAAACTATCCTGATATTTTAGAACCAGAGGGCAAAATAGAAATGGAAAGAATCCACCAATCACCTCCTGAAAGAGATCCTCAAAGGAAAACTCCTAGGAATATTGTAGCCAAATTCCAGAGTTCCCAGGTCAAGGAGAAAATATTGCAAGTAGCCAGAAAGAAACAATTCAAGTATTGTGGGAAGACAATCAGGATTACACAAGTTTTAGCGGCTTCTACATGAAGGGACCATGGGGCTTGGATTATAATATTCTAAAGGGCAAAGGAGATAGGATTACAACCAAGAATCACTTACCCAGCAAAACTGAGTATAATCCTTCAGGGGAAAAAATAGACATTTAGTGAAATAGAGGACTTTCAAGCATTCTTGATGAAAAGAGGAGAGCTGAATAGAAAATTTGACTTTCAGATACAAGACTCAAGAGAAACATGGAAGAGGTAAACAGGAAAGAGAAATCATACGTGGCAGTAAGGTTGAACTGCTTACATTCTGCATGGAAAGATGATATTTGTAACTCATGAGTCCTTTGTCAGTATTAGAGTAGTTGGAGGGAAAAATGTTATATGTATGTGTATAGATCAATAGATAGATAGATAGATAGAGGGTGAGTTGAAGAAGAAGGGGTGATATCTGCAGAATAAAATTAAGGGGTGAGGGAGGATTATATAGAGAGAAAGAGAAAAGAAGAGGTAGAATGGGGTAAATTATCTCACATAAAACAGACAAGAAAAGACTTTTACAGTGGAGGGGAAATGGGGGAAGGTGAGAGGGAATGAGTGAATCTTATTCTCATCAGATTTGGCTTAAGGAGAGGCAATTGGGGTTAAGTGACTTGCCCAGGGTCACACAGCTGGTAAGTGTTATGTGTCTGAGATCAGATTTGAACTCTGGTCCTAATTCCAAGGCCAGAGCTCTATCCACTGTGCCATCTAGCTGCCTCTGAAGCAAACACTTCTAAGGAGGCACAGAAGGAGTATTTTTTTGGGTCTCCTTTAGCAAAAGAGAGAATAGAATAAATGGAGGGGTGGGATAGGATTAAGGGAAATATAGTTAGTCTTTTACAACATGACTACTATGGAAGTGTTTTGCATGACTACACATGTATAACCTGTATTGAGTTGCTTGCCTTCTCAATGACGGTGGTAGGGAGGGAGAAAGGGAGAAAGTTTGGAACCCAAAATTTTAAAAACAAAAGTTAAAAAAATTGTTTTCACAAGCAACTGGGAAATAAGATATACAGGAAATGGGGTATAGAAATCTATCCTGCCCTATAGGAAAACTGAAGAGGAAGGGGATAAGAGAAGGGAGGGAGAGATAGAAGGGAGGACAGATTAGGAAAAGGGGTATTCAGAATGCTTGCCATCTTGGGGTGAGGGGAGGGATGAGATAGGGAGAAAACTTGGAAGTCAAAATCTCTTGGAAGTGAATGTTGAAAACTAAAATAATAAATTGAAAACTAAAAATAAATAAATTAACTTAAAAAATAAAAATTATTGTACTACCTGAAAACCATGATTAAAAAAAAGAGCCTAGACATCATCTTTCAAGAAATTATCAAGGTAAAATAGAAATTGAAAGAATCCACCAATCACCTCCTGAAAGAGATCCCCAAAGGAAAACTCTTAGGAATATTGTAGTCAAATTCCAGAGTTCCCGGGTCAAGAAGAAAATCTTGGAAGCACCCAGAAAGAAACAATTCAAGTATTGTGGAAACTTGATCACAAGGTTTAGTAGCTTCTATATTAAGGGATGGGAGGGCTTGGAATATGATATTTCAGAGGTCAAAGGAGCTAGAATTAAAACCAAAAATCACCTACCCAGCAAAACTGAGTATAATCCTTTAGGGCGAAAAACTGATATTCATTGAAATGGAGAACTTTCAAGCATTCTTGATGAAAAGACAGAGCTGAGTAGAAAATTTGACTTTCAAATACAAGACTCAAGAGAGACATGAAAAGGTAAACAGGAAAGAGAAGTCATAAGGGACTTATTCAAGTTGAAATATGTATATTCCTACATGAAAAGATGATATTTGTAACTCATGAGACCTTTCTCAGTATTAGAGTAGTTGGAGGGAATATATAGACAGAGGGCACAGGATGAATTGAATATGAAGGGATGATATGTAAAAATAAAATTAAGGGGTGAGAGAGGATTGTACTGGGAGAAGGAGAAAGGAAGAGGTAGAATGGGGTAAATTATCTCACATAAAATAGATGTGAAAAAGCTTTTATGATGGAGGGGGAACTGGGGGGAGGTGAGAGGGAATAAGTGAATCTTACTCTTCTCGAATTTGGCTTTAGGTGGGAATAACATACACATTCAATTGGGTATGGAAATCTATCTTACCCTACAGGAAAACAGGGGGGAAGGGGATAAGAGAAAAAGGATGATAGAAAGGAAGGAAGATTGGGGGAGGGGGTAATTAGGAGCAAACATGTTTGAGGAAAGACAGGGTCAAAGGAGAGAATAGAATAAAAGGGGGCATGATAGGATAGAGGGAAATATAGTCAGTCTTTCACAACATGACTATTATGGAAGTGTTTTGCATAACTATACATGTATAACCTGTATCAATTTGATTGCTTTCTCAATGAGAGTGGGTGGGAGGGAGGAAGGGAGAGAATTTGGAACCCAAAGTTTTAAAAATGAATGTTAAAAATTGTTTTTATATGCAACTGCTATAGGGGTATAGAACTCTATCCTGCCCTACAGGAAAATAGAAGGGGAAGGGGATAAGAAAGGGGGGGGTAATAGAAGGGAAGACTGATTGGGGAAAGTGATATTCAGAATGCACATTGTCTTGGTGTGGAGGGAGGGGAGAAATGCGGAGAAAATTTGGAACTCAAAATCTTGTGGAAGTGAATGTCAAAAACTAAAAACAAATTCATTAGTAAAAAGAAAAGAAGAGAAAAGGAAAAAAGGAAAAAATAGCTTGGCATGGGCTAGAATCCATGAACTACTATAATTATTGAAATGAATTTGAATGAATGCATCAGTGAATAAAGAATTTATCAAATACTTGTTATGTGCAAAGCTCTGAGGATACAAATAGAAATGACAATCCCTATTGTCCAGTAGTTAACATTCTAAAGGGGAAAACTACACATATGGAAGGTTTCAAGCTACAAGTCAGATGGAAAGGTCCCATAGTCCTTAGGGTGCAGCAAAGCAGATGGCAATGCCTCTTCTTTAATGTCATTTCCATTGATAAAATAATATTGGTTTGTTATGCTGAACCATCTGACAGTGCCAAAGACTTTGGTGGGAAGAGCTTTCTTTTCTGGTTTAAGTAGCTGTAGTAATAGCACATTATTAATACTATTAATAGCATTAATAATTAATAACATTAATAGCACTTTCCAGGACAAATTTCCACAAGGACTGTTTCCCAGAATGACGGCTGAGAGCACTGGGCTGCAAGCAATACTATTTTCAAGGCTTTGGGTGCAGAGTCCTGGGCTGTCTCCATCAAGGTCTGAAAGGCGATAGTGGTGGTGGTGGTGGTAATGATTTGATTTGCCTGGCACACACTGCCTTCTTCTTTTCCCTCCAGGTGCCCTGCTGCCCAGCTTGCCTGCCTTCTGTGAGGAAGTTGGTCAAAATAGTCGACCCCTTCACAAGAGTTGCTTCCCTGGGATGATGGCTATGATATCTAGGCTGGAAATAGGATAGGTTTTTGGGAATGCTGCCACTCCAAGGGTGCCTGTATTTATCTGCTTATTAGTGGCTACTGGTCTGCAGTTGTTGCTAGTGGTGTTGGGGAACATGGGCCCAGTCTCTATAATTATTTGTCCCTTCAGTGATGGCTACAGTGGTTGGGCTGAAAGCAGATCTGGTGGTTGGGGTGCGGAGTACTGTTTTCCCAAAGTCCTTGGGTTAGGGTTGGGATTATCTTTATCAGAATCTGATAGGAGATGGCAGTCAAGACGGTGGTGGTGTGGTTTGACTTTACTGGCACATGCTGCCTCCTAACTCTCCTTCAAGGTGTTTTGCAGCTTCTCCAAAAAGATAAGAATAAGAAAAAATGAATATAAAGAAGATTATGAAGATTGATATTATGTGCAAAGAAAAACTTTTTTTCAGATAGTTGTTGCTAAACATCAGAGTATTTGCTGTCTTGCACAGAGTAAGCATTTCATAAATGTTGAATGAATGAATACAATAGATTCTCACCTCCCTGGAGTGGTTTAGGTGAGAAGCTTCCTAAAGACAGGGAGAAGCACTAAATGACCATCTGAAATCCCTTCCCACTCTAAAGCTGTCCAAATACAGCAAAACATCTTGGATATTTCCAAATATTTAATACTGCCTGGCTGGATGCAGTCTAAATTTTCTGTAATAGTTTACTTTCTGGCTGAGAAAAGGCACATGTCAGTCTAAGAGAACAGCAGATTCTTATGTTTGCATTATGATAACTAAATCAAAAGTTGTGCATTGTAAGAATACTGCTCATCCTGGTATTTCTTCTATAACTCTATGCCACAACCATTGTTGAGTACAGGTTTCAGAAGAAACATCCCATTTTTCTCCCCTATGGATGCATATATACTTGATATTTCTATTAAATTCCAATTTCCACAGAGGGATCAAAATTTTCCCATGCAAAGCTTTTGCAAATGTATAGGAAAACCTATTCTAGTATATCTTTCATCGTATTTTCTGCCAGTGCTTCAATTTTCAAAGGAAAATTAGTTCCCAAGCAAAGATGCTGATGAAAGAAAATTAAATATTTGAACCTCAAGTGCAAATGCCATCTGCATGTTTATGTGTAGAAAAGGCCACGAAAAGACAAACAAAGACCAAATGTAAAGAAAATGATTCAGTCCCCAGGTGTGAGGAGTAAGTCATAAACAAGAATATAAAATAAAAGAAGCATTTAATTTAATTTTAATTAAAGTAAAACCATTCTTACAAAAAGCCATAAAAGACATTTCATTAAAGCTTCATCATCTGAGACAGGATGTTGAAGTATTATTTGCCATATAAGCTTTATTCTATTTTTTTTTCTTGCAACACGAATAATGGAATTTGTTCTGAGGCTATACAATTGGACGTTGTTATAGTTTGGGCACCTATGAGAAAATGTGACTTCAACCATTAAATACATCATGAAACAAAAGATGAAAAAAAACCAGCTGTTTTGTAGGAAATCACATCTGAGTATAAGGAAGATAGGTTACAATGCAATCTATCAGATAACCAAACTGGAGAGCTATTTTCTTTAAACTCAGAATTAATATTTCCCACATGGCTACTGTGAGTAAAAGAGGAAGGATACAAGGACGGAGAGGAAAAATTTCTAGACTTATCCCAAAGGTTTAGTTTAAAGGAAATTTGCTAAGGAACTACATCTCAGATGTGAACTATAAATCCCTTTTACTCTGAAGGCACAAGAACCTTGTTAATGGTACCATTTGGATCAGTCTGGTTTTGTTCTGAATCTTACATTTTAATGATTACCACTTTCTGGAAGGCAGGTACCCATAAAATGTCATCGAGGCAGAGTGAGTACTTCTCTCTGTGCTTCAGTTTCCTCATATGCAAAATAAGGAGGTTGATCTAGATGACCTCTGAGGCTCCTGGAAGATCTAAAGTCTATAATTGTATAATCTCAGAGGACCTTTCCAATTCTGACATTCTGTGAAATTTTATGTATTCATCTGGGTCTACCCCAAGTTCTACTTCTTTCATAAAGCTTTCCTTGGCTACTCTAGTCTACACTGACTTCTTCCTCCTCTAAATTTTCTGGTATTAATTATTCACACACTTCATTTTGACACCGCCAGGACCCCCAAGACTACTCCTCTCTTTTCTTACTATTAGGAGATGCCTTGCTTTCCAGAGCTAAAGCCCAGCAAGCAAGCTGCACCCTGAGCTTGGTATAACAACAATCCTTAACACTCACCCTCTGTATGAACTCTGCTGCAGCTACATCATAGATTTGGCTCAAACCAGCCCCAGGTGGTTCCTGAGCTTGGACAAGCACCTGCAGGAACCATGATCTGGTAGTTAAGACCTGCTATGAATAGACTTTTTGTCACTAGGCAAACCTGCTTCATTGTTGCTGTTATATCTCACTGCTTGGCTCTTTGTCTAGCCACAAATATATGTATCAAGGTTGAACCTCACTGCTTTGAGTCTCCTAGGTCTTAGAGAGACTCTGGCACATGTGTCTAATTTCTCTCCTCCAATGGAATCAAGAAGGCTTTTTACCAATAAGCTCTGTGAGCTCTTTGGTTTTGTTTTATTTTATTTTTCAGAGTTAACAGTTAATACATAACCTCTGTGGTTATGCTGTCATAGTTGACAGCATTTAATAATAATAATAATAATTAAGATTCACATAATGAATAGCCAATAAACATTTACTAAGCACCTACTGTGTGCCAGGTATTGTGCTAAGCTCTGGGGATTTAAACGAGAAAAAGAAAGACAATCCCTGTGCTCTAGGAACTTAGAATCTAATGGAGGGAGACAATGCACAAAAGGAAACTGAAGGGAGCATTACTTACAGAGCCAAAACCAAGAAAGTCACTGATGAGAAATGAAAAGATAGATAGCTAGAAAAATCTGAGCCCCTCATAAAGGGGAGGGGGAGGGGGATACAGAAAGTGACTTTAGAAGTTTTTTTTTTTTTCAGCCCTCCAATCAGAAGGGAGAGGCAACTGAAGGTGGTGACAAGGTGCTGGGAATCAAAGCTCAAGCCATCTCCATGATCATGAGATTTTTGGTTATGAGTTTATCCTGGGAGAAGCATGATGCCCCCAGAGTCTAAATAAAGCAGAGAAGCTACTAAGAAATGGACATATAACTTTAGAGCTTATAAAGGGATTTCCTCAAAGCAATCTTATATGGCAGGTAGGGCCAAATATTATTCCCATTGTACAGAAGAGGAAACTGAGGCTCAGAGAACTTCAGTAACTTACTAGATGTCAAATAGGTATTAAGTGACAGTCTGGACTTGAACTCTGGTCCTTCAATGCTACCTCTAGTATTTTTTATAGTATGTCACACTCCCCCCTCCCCCCATTTTCATGTTCTTTATGTGTTCTTTTTTAACTGTTCCATGTGTATGTGTCATCCTAATGAAGACTGAAGCATGAAATTTAGGACCTGCTCTTTGAATCAATCAAAGCAATTATACAGGAGCACTTGATACTTACTTCGATATTTCTAGAACTTGTAATTTCTTTGACATGGGTGCTGTCGCCATTGAGAGGTCCTTAGTAGAGAGTCTTTTAGAATTGTTGCATCTGAAGAATTTATCATGCTCACCTTCTGGCGAGGGTCTCTGAATATAGCCAGGCTGGTCCTTAGTAATAAGTGCCATGATTTTCTAACATGGCAGGACTGCCAGGCTCCACTGGCATAACTTTCAATAATCAATCACTCAAAAAACTTTTTAAGCTCCTTTTGTGTCTCAGGCACTGTGCTAAGAGCAGGGGATCCAAAGAAAGGTAAAAGATAGCCCTTACTCTCAAAGAGCTCACAGTCTAATGAGTGTGGGAAAAACTGCACAAACAAACTATATACGGGTTGAATTGGAAATAATCAGAGGCAAGATACTAACATTAAGGGGGATAAGGAAAGTTTTCTCCTAGAAGATGATATTTTAACTGGAACTTGAGGGAACCAGGGAAGCCAAGAAGCAGAGAGAGTATTCCAGGCATGGGGAAGAGTCAGTGAAACTACCCAGAGTCTGGGGATGATATATCTTGTGCACGGGACAGAAAAGAGATCAGTGTCTCTGGCTCACAGAATATGTGGGAAGAAGAAGGTGAGGAGAATGGGAGATGAAGGTATTTTATATTTAATCCGAGAGGTGATAAGGAGCCACTAGAGTTTATTGGGTTGGGTTGGGTTGGGGTGGAGTGGAAATGGTCAGATCTGTACTTCAGGAAGATTAATTTGGCAGCTTAGTGGAGGATAAACTAAAATGCGGAGAGGTTTGAGTGGGGAGACCAACCAGCAGATTATTACAATAGTCCAAGCATGAGGTGATGAGGGACTGTACCAGTGTGGTGGCAGTCTCAGAGGAGAGAAGGGGGTGTATATGAAGCATATTACAAGAGTAACAGCAACAGGACTTGGAAACAGATTGGATATGGGGAGTGAGAAAGAGTGATGAGCTGAGGATGACATCTACTGCACCAGGGTGACTAGGAAACTAGTATTCTCTACAGCAATAGAGAAATCCAGAAGGGGAAGAATTCAGAGTCACCTCTATATCACAATACAACATCACAGTAGCATACTTCAGAATGGAGATGTTGTGCCCCATACATATGTATTCAATTGAATTCATATTTTTTCTGTTCTAAGATCTTATATTAGATCTAACATCCATGTTACATTGCTATAAATATGCACCAAATCTAGTGTGATACACTGCACATGATACTTATATACTTTTAAGTGAATGATAAAAATAGTTTCTTTAATTGACTCTCCTTAAAACCACTAAAAATGACTTAGATGGTCATTATTCTACTCATCATTCTCATTCAACTTCATTGTGTTGTTATACCTTCATTTTTCATAGAAGGATAGATTTTGAACTGCATTGGATCTTAAACACTATTAAATTCAAAACTCTTATTTTACAGATGAGGAAACTGAGGCATAAGATATTAAGTTGTTTGTGGTGCATTTGTGGCAATATTAGTAAGTGTTTGTGGCTAATCACTCCAGTATCTTTGCCAAGAAAATTCCAAATGATGTTATGCAGAGTCAGAAATGACTGAAAGGACTCAACAATTGAGAGCTTAAGTGGCTTTCCCAGGATTGCAAAGAGCAGTGGCTTGAACCTGAGTGTTCCAAACTGTGGGCCAATTTTCTATCCCATGCAATGATACTGCCTCTCATATTATATTTAGACAATCAGAAAACATATGACAAATTTCACATAAGAAGCTATTTAATAATTGAACTGCAATGGGATGGGGAAAGAATCTTTAGTTATTGATTAAGAAATTAATTAGACATTGGACACAAAGGGTAGGGATAAACAAGCACATCTCTGAATAAAGAAGTGTCAATAGTGGAGTCCTTCAGAGATCACTGCTGAAGCTGATCTTGAATTTTTTTTTTACTATGGAAGAGTAAATACCCCTGAAATCGCCAAGTCTTCAGATAACAGCAAAACAATAGCAAAAGCTTATAAGCATGTTGGTAGAAGATAGTAAATGAATTTCAATATAGGACAAGGTGTCCTAGAGTCATCTTAAGCTGACTCACAAGAGCAGATTGTAAAAATTTCAGGGTATTTACAGGTAAGATATTGGCAAACACCACAATGAGGGCATGATTTATTGTTGCGTTGATTTGTATTCTGTTGACTTAATATTATGGAAAAAATTGTGAAGTATGAAGAATAAACTTAAAAGTGTGTCATGTACATATTCCTTGAGAAAGAAAGTTGTTAAACATTTATCAGCACAATCTTGAATATAAGTATAATTAAATGTCTGGCTTCTTGTTCCTATATTTTGGTCACCCTCAGCAGCACCTCCAACCTGTAGGTCCATCACTGATTCCACATTCAGGGACCAATCCTATTGTTAAATAGAAGATATAAGAAGTCTTATAAAAGTGGGGCCAGTTCAATTAATATGGCCTTGCTTGCTGAAATTCTACTTTGTTTTTATAATTTTGCATCAGTATGATAACATTTCATATTTAAATAGTACTTTGGGACTTACAAATCATTTTACTCACAGCAATCCTGCAAAGAAGGCAGTGAAATATTTATTATTCCCATTTTATAGATGAGGATACTGAAGCTCAGAAAAGTTAAGAGTCTTACTCATGATCATATAGCTAATAAATATCAGAGATGGATTCAAACCCAGGTCCTTTTACTCTACAGTCCCCTCCAATATAGTACCATTTTTTTTTACTGTATTTTAAGGTAAACTACCTTTGGTAGTTTGGTATCCCTAGTGTAAAGTTTTATTTTTCTAAAATTTGGTGCAGACATTAAGGGATATTACCTAGTTTTGAACATTCTGGTACTTATTGATCAAATATATATTTACCCCAACCAGACCTTTGTCTAGTACCCTAGTTTACTGAACATTTGATTCACACCTTGTGCCTATAGTTCTGGCAACTAAAGCCTTGTCTCCATGGCCAGGGTCCTGCTCCTTGATCTCCCTAATGCCGCCTTATACCACTTGCTGGGACTTTTTCCTGTTGTTCATAGTATCTAATGAGAACTTCTTAATTCTGCCTGCCTCTGGGCCTCCCGCTATTCATTGACTCATGAAGCTTTCCTATCATTAGCCTAGGTCTTTGGGGCTTGTCTGATCTCCAGAGCCTGACCTATACCTGTTGGACTCATTCTAACAGGTTTGGTGATCTGTAGATAAACATGGAATGTGGTTAAAATTTTCAATTTTCTCCAAGATAATACATGCCCCAAATGGTCTACAGAAATGCTAGATAGTTCAAAGACCTTCCCCTATCTTCCTGCCTAATATAATGTCTTGGAAAAATGACTAACTACATGCCAAATTAACCATGAAAATGGAGCAGTCAAGTGAATTCTAGTTATTATAATAAGAAGAATTCAGTAATAAATGCATTTAGGGGGAAAACTTACCAATCCAAACTATATTTATAAAATGATAGGCTAAGACCTATCAATTATGACCTCAAAAAGGGATAATCATCTGTCTGGAAACATAAGCCCAAGGCAATGTTACTGTCAAAAAGGATGCCAGGAATAATCATAAAGGCTATTGGAAGCAAAGCAGAAAACACTACCTCTCCATGGAATAATGATACATTTGTACCTGGAATACCTGGGATACCATATTTAAAAAAAGGGAAAATATGAACTAGTATCCATAAGATACTAGATCAAAACACAGTGTGAAATGATGAAAAACAAGTTGGGTAAGAGATATTTTGGTCACATGTAGAGGGAGTGTGGACTGATTCATTAAATCCAATAACACTAGAAATGGAGAATATTTTATAATTTGAGAAAAGTAGATCGAGGTAAAGAAAAGTAAAATTTCCATAGGTCATAGACTTGGAGCTAAAAAGGATCTTCCAGGTCATCAAGTCTAACCTCTTAATTTTAAAGATGAAAAACCAGAGACCAGACAGGTTAAATGCCTTGCTGATTCCAAAACTCATGCACTGTACCATGCTGTCTCAAGTTTGCATAGGGAGGAAAAAAAGTTAAAATACATACAGGTTTGAGAAGACTTTAGACAAATTCATAGACCGGTGACTCATAATGAATTATAATGGAAGCTAGGAAAGTTTCAGGGAAATACTCCTAAACCCTGTGAGATTGATGTGACAGAAGACAACCAACCATGCCTCCACCACCACATCCCTTTATAGAACCATGAAGGAGGAATAATGAGCTCTACAGACCGAGGTATAAATTTAGATGAAAACTTTTAGGTATCTCTTTTTATTAACACACAAAATATTTTGCAATATAGCATGCCACCTCAAAATGAACCGAAATTTCCAATGGCTTAGGGATTTGTACCTTAGAAATTTTGTTAGAGAAGCCATGAAAAAGTTTATAAGACTTAGTCCTTCAAAATTCATATATAGAAAGAATCATACAGTGCATTGGCTTAAACTCAAAGTTCTTTCTCTACAAATTCATAACACACACACATATGTACACACACACCTGCAAACATAAGTGATATTCCTCTGTTTATGTGGGAATCTTTCCAAGCTATACTACGCATTTGTTTAAATCAAATACACCTGACACCTTTTAAATTGAATCAAGGTTCAAAAACCCTTCACTAGTTGCATGCCCAAGTCTCTCTTGGCCTTGCCATGGGAAGATATAGATATAGATATAGATATAGATGTAGATGTAGATGTAGATATAGATATAGATATAGATGTAGATATAGATATAGATAGATAGATAGAATGACATTTATTTTCTGTCTAAAATAATTCTTTTTGATTTTTTTTCTCTCATGATTTATACTGTGTCTCCATACATCACATTCATTTAGTACCCTGGTGTCAGTTCTACAGTTTCTGGATTCCTAACTCTTTCTCTTCTTGTATTTTACTATTATTCTTTTTTTAAAATTATTTTTAATTTGTGGAATAAAACAAGCATTTCCATAACATAGTATAATACAAAAGATGATTGTACATGAAACTGCAAATCTACTGTTCACAACTTGCTATTCCATTCAAATACACAACAAAATTGTTACGTAAATTTTTTTCTCTGCCTCTCTCAGATGGCTACCATTAGATATGAATAGGTATATGTACGTAAAATTATTCTATACATATTTCTGTTTGCTCTTAAATATATTTTTCCCATTTTTCAGTTTTATCATAGGATCATAAAATTTTAGAACTGAAAGAGACATTATGAATAGATCATCTAGTATATCCTCGTTTTGCATATGAGGAAACTGAAGCTCATAGATTAAGCAGGGTACAGTGGAATGAGCATTGGTTTTAGAGTCAGAGAACCGGGGTTTAAATCCCTGCTCTTATATTTTGTATGTGTATAACTTGGGGCAAATCATTTATCCTCTTGGGTCCTCAGTTTCTTCATCTGTATAATTAGGGATCTGGTCTAGCAGACTTTTAAGGTGTCTTACAGTTCTGAATCTGGGATCCTCTGAGATGTAAGGGTAGAGCACTGGTCTTGAAATCAGAAAGACTTATCTTCATGAGTTCAAATCTGGCCTCAGATACTTATAAGATGTGTGACCCTGGGCAAGTCACGTAACTCTTGCCTCCATTTTCTCATCTGCAAAATGAGCTGCAGATGGGAACAGCAAACCACTTCAGTATCTTTGCTAAGAAAACCCCATAAAGGGGTCACAAAGAATAGGACATGCCTAAAAATGACTCAATAAAAATAATGAAATGTAAGTACTTCGAAACTGACTTGTCCAGAGTCAAATTGATTGCAAATGGAGAGCTGAAAGTGGAGCAAGGTTTTCTGATCAAGTGATGCTATAGGACATCACAACTGTTGTTTTAGTCGTTGCCTGGCCTCATTTAGAATCTTTCGGATTTTCCTTGAAAATTACTCATTTAAACTCCAGAAAAGCCCAACTCTATTTTCTCATGTAATATGTGGGGTAATAGATTGAGGCAATGTAGCCACAGTCCTCTAGCTTATTATCCAAAAAAAGAGGATGCACCCCAAAATACTTTGTAACAATTCATAAAGTCCAGTCTTCAAGCCTTAAATCTCAATTTGGGGACAGTCAAATAAAACTCATACCAAAAATCCTTTAAGAAAAAGCATGTCTCTATGTTATCTCAACTTTTTTTTTTCACATGAGACTAAGAAACTCATGAGGCTGTTTGTGTTAGAAGAGTTAGTAACATACCTCAATTGTGATCTCCAACAACCCACATGTATTAATACTCTAACAAAATCCTCAGCTCACAGAGCAAGTTCTCCTCTTTTTGAAGACACCTTCTTTTATTTATTTATTCATTTATTCATTCATCTATCTATCTATTTGTTTGTTTGTTTATTTATTTAGGCAATTGGGGTTAAGTGACTTGCCCAGGGACACACAGCTAGTAAGTGTCAAGTGTTTGGTCTGAGGCTGGATTTGAACTCAGGTCCTCCTGACTTCAGGGCTGGTGTTCTATCTACTGTGCCACCTAGCTGCCCCTATTTTTATTTTATTTTATTTTATTTTTCAAATAACCTTCTTGATGGTGAACTAGAACAACTTAGTAGTGCTTGTGTCATTGTGTAGGAAATTGGGGTGGGAAAGATAAAAGATTCAAGTAATTTTGCCAACTTTGGCAGCAAATCTTCAAAGTTGCTAGAACTGCTAACATTCATTTTGGTTCAGTTCAATAACACCAAGAATTTATTAAAATACTATGTGCCCAGTAACATCCTAGGCTCTGGGGCACAGAGACAAAACACGACTTTCCCAAGGTCACACAGCTAGTAAGTGTTAAAGTGTCCGAGGCCAGATCTGAACTCAGGTCTCCCTGACTCCAAGGCTAGAGCTCTATCCACTGTGCCACCTAGCTGCCCCCCATCTGCTTAAAAAAAATAAAATTTTTATTATTTACCATGTATCAAGTGCCTGACAGTGTTCAGAGGGAAGATAAGCAAGAGACAGATAGAACAATGGACTGATTGTCAGGAAATCCTGGTTCTAGTCTCAACCCTGGCACCACCAAGTCATTTAACACCTCTATGGCCCAGAGGGGCCATAGTTTCCTAAATTATTAGGTCAGGGTTACTTCTAGTTCTAAAATTAGAAGTCCATGTATCTGTTATTGTTTCTTGATACTGTATTTGTTCTCTGATCTCTCCTTGGTTTCTTATTCTTCCTTTCTTCCTAGATTACTTTGTTGTATCCTGTTAGGAATCTTTCATACTCTGTGACAAATGGGAGTGGAGAGAAACCTTCTTCAAGGCCTTGTGCTATCTCTTCTCACAAGTTGTTCAGACTGGACTACATTTGCATTATAAGTAGCTAACTAGCAACTACCTGAGGCAGAAAAGCACAGAACTCTCAATGTCCACATCCTCTGGTGAATTCATATTATGACTCTAAGAGTTTAGTCTTATTTCAAGTGAGTTTGGCTTCTTTGACATGAATCAAGGCCTAAGATGTGTTCAAATTACTTAGGTCAAGCAATAATTTTTCATATGGTTTCATTTTGTGACTGAAATGGTCATATATGTATACTTGACACTAGACTGACTCAGAACTTCTGATCTTGACAAGAGAAATTGGGTTAAGTTGGTTTTTCCACCTTTAGTTCTTTCTCTGTCAGTTGAATATTACATGTCATGTGGTACTCACAGGTTTCCTTGGTCTCTTTTGATGTGTTTATAATTCTGTGGCTTTAAAGAATGGACACTACTCCAAGGAAACAAACAAAAGTTGTAGTTCTTAAAAGGCACACTTCAATACCTGTTAGAGATACTGCAGTGGCTGTTGGTGTGGAGAATGCAAGTGTTTTCAAGGATCATTCAAGCTCAGAATGAAACAAGATTGATTTCACCAAAATGCAAAGGAAAGTGCTATCAGAAACAAACTAACAAAGAACAATGCCAAGAACTAACAAACTTGCTGCAGTATAACCTAATTCATCCTCATAATACAAGTGAAGACCTTTAGGGGAACCTGAAAGCTCCAAGGGTTGCTTTTAATTCCTCTACTATAAAATAACAGCTACTAGTCAATTTTATGAAGAAAAAAAATTGTGTCTTGGGAAAGACAATACAAAAAGATTGGAGTATTACAGAGGGAAAAGGTGATAATTTTACTAATGAAATTCACTTATTCATTAAGACTATACAAAAACCATTATCAGAAGATGTTCAGATAACTGTAAATTTTGAGCATCTTCAGTAGTTTATAAAGTATCTACTGAAAATGTTTTGAGGATTTTTTTTTTACTTCCTGGGAGCCTGCAAATTCTTGCTCCCCACTCCCAGAAGAAATTTCAAACACTGAAAAATGCACTGATGTGTTTATTGGAGAAGAAGAATTGCTCCTAATTAGAAAAAAATCTCAAATAGAGATGGAATAATATACTATCACCTTAACCATGTCATGAAAGGTTAGGAAATTTATCCTGGAAATGGAAATAAACAGGCTTCAGTGGCCTGGATACTCATCTGACCTAAGCCCTATTGAAAACCCATGGGCCATCATCAAGACTAGTCTTCCAAAAAGACATATTTAAAATCCACTACGATAAAAGTGTGGTTTCAGAGCGAAGAATCAAAGAATAGATTTTGAAATCTTGTGAAATCAATGGCAAATTATATAAAACAAATGACTAGAGTAAAAGGATATATTTCATATTCAATGTGTTTTAAAGACATAAAAAGTTGTAAAATTTATTGTCAATAAATTTTATTATTTTACATTGTATTTTCTATTGTCTGTAAATAAATTTGATTATTTTACATCATCCCACTTAATTCATATACCACTGTAGAAAATATCCTATTCCTTTATGTATATATGACATCTACTTAATACAAATGTGCATATATAGTAGACTCATCTAGGAACTGGAGCTCTGGAATAACAGGAAAAGGCTTGAATATAATTTTTTTTTATATTTACAAGCATAGAAATAGTAAGACCATTAACAGGAATAAGAGAAGAAAGTCAAGTGAGATTTTATTATGACTGTTAGAAAGTCTAACAGTCTATATTAGCCTATAATGCAAAATGATTCAATGAAATGTATTTATGTTAAAAACATTTGAACAAAAAGTTAAAATGTAACAAAAAGTAAACATTTGAACAAAAAGGTAACAAAAAGACTTTGGGCTCTTTGGCCGACTTATACTCTGAAGGATGCAGAGACATAAAAAGATGTATGTCCAATAATGCAACGACCTCTGTGGAGATAAATCTGTTGTACTAACTGAGGAAATGTCCTTTGACCCTCTCCCCTCCCTCCTTCCCAGGTATACAACTGCAATAAATGTAAGTCAGACCAATTGAAGGGAAGTAATCAGCATTACCTGGCTTGGAATTCAGCCTCTTAAAAAATGCTAAAGAATATGAATGGTGCCACCAAAAGCAGCAAAACAACAACAAATCCACTTTTCATTTGAGAGACTCAAAAGTGAAATATCATCTGTTATTTTCATTTATTTTGTAAAGTTGATGAGTGAAAGTATTTAAACAAGGTTCTTTGTTGTGAATAGAAAGGGTCCTCCTTCATTCATGGCAAGTGTTTTCATTAATTACAGAGGAGTTGTACTAAGTTTCCCACAACAATTAGCCATTTTTAGCCAGAATTGAATTTTATTCCTGGCTCTGCTACTAACTGCAGAGACTTTAGCATCACTTAACTCTTCTGAGACTACATATACTTTAGATGATGGAGTTAGATTACATTATCTCTAGTAATTTCCAGCTTAAGCATTGTATTACTCTACAATTATAACTTCTAAAGGTTTTGTTCTATTTTCGTGGGTTTCTCTCGCTTTCTCCCTTTGTCTATCTCTTTCTGCTTTTCCTTCCTCCCTTCCTCTCTCCTTCCTTCCCTCCCTTCCTTCCTTTCCTTCTTCTCTTCCTTCCTTCTTTCCTTCCTCTTTTCCTTCTTCCCTTCCTCCCTCCCTTCCTCCTTCTTTTAATGGTTATGCTATGCTTGCCTCATTAAAATCAGAAAGTAATATCAATACAGAATGCCATCAGGCAAATCAACTCATTTAATTTTTAACTCAAATTTTCTAAAGGGAGTATGCACTTAATTTAACTTTAACTTGTGTGAAGGAGCACTAATGAAATATAAACAATTTGGAAAATGAAACAATACCACTCACACTGATCAACTCCATCAAATAAATGCAAATAGACAATCATTAGTTATTTAGTAAGTACTTATATGTGCTAGGTATTTTGCCCATTACTGAAGAACTAAAGGAAAAAATGAGTCCTGCCCTCCAGGAGCATAGTGAGAAAACATGAAAACAACTAGGAACACACAAGATACATACAGAATAGATGGAAGACAATCTGAAAGGTAAAGGTTTATTTTTCCTTTAACTTTTGCCAATAAAGTCAAATGAAAGTATTTTTGATGGGTTAGTTTATATTCTTTAAAATTAAAGTGATAGTATTCTGTATATTTTTTCTCTCCACACTGGATGGCTTTCAGGTGAAATTCTTGCCAACCAGTCTCAATTTTAAAAAGTTTAATCTTTCTTGTGTATTTCTATTTACTTGAGCTCAGAACACCCTAATGTAAGACAGGCACACCAAATCAATCCCAGGCAAGGCTAGGCCAGGCCAGGCCACACTGCAAAAGGGTGTTCATTTTCTCAGTCTGGATCCTACAAAGGAAAATCAGGCAATGTCTAATAGAGTTGAGCATGTGCAAGATTGAGTGCATTCCTTTTGAACTAGGAGCAGGTTATCTAGAAGTCATACAACATAGTAGTCACCATAACTTGGTACTAACCATTGGGAGCTAAAATCACCAATGGAAAGATAATACATAGAGAAAGTCATCACCTTTCTCTACATTTTTCCACTGTCTTTTGTAATGTGTTGAAATTTTCTAGGATGATTACCCATTACTTCCCCTCTTCACCCATTTCATGCTCCCACACTACTTAGCTCTTTTTAAGGCTCAGCTCTAGTGATACTGACTTCAATCAATCATTCAACAAGAATGTATTAAGCATCTACTCTATGCAAAGAACTTTGCAAGGTGCTAGGCACATAAAAACATGGAATTAAAAAGCACCTGTCCTCAAGGAGCTTACATCCTGTGAAGAGAAACAGTATGTATATTTCGTCATTGTTGTTTAGTCAGTTCAGTCATGTACAACTCCTCATGACCTTATTTGGAGTTTTCTTGGCAAAGATACTGGAGTGGTCTGCCATTTCCTTCTCCAGCTTATTTTACAGATGAGGAAACTGAGGCAAAGAGGGTTAAGTGACTTGCCTAGAGTAACACAGATAGTAAATGTTTGATGTTGGGTTTGAATTCAGGCCTTCCTGACTCCAGACCTGGAACTCTATGCACTGTGCCCCCTAGCTGCCCAACATATATAAGTATATAAAATGTATATATATGTGTGTGTGTGTGTGTGTGTGTGTGTGTGTGTGTGTGTATTGACATAGATTTAACAGTAGAAACTATAGAATTCTATCTATTTTATAAACATCATGTCCACTTATCCTTTCAACTTTTTTTCCGCTTAATCTACATAGACATCTATTTAAACCCATGAGTTAGAGTTTTAGACCATGGAATGGTTGTTGTTGTTTTGTCTTTCTCTTTTACAATACAAAAATAAATATAGCTTCATTCCCCTGCTAATAAAACAATTATTACAATATATACATAATACATGTAGAACATGTAAAGATTTTTAAATGTTAAATAATGTGACTATTGTTTTATCAAGAAATGCTCCTTTAATAATTATTTTTTTCTCCCTTCATCATCAAACCCAGCCCAGACCCAAAGATTTAAGCATAAATAAGTTTTAAAACTTTTAAATTAGCCTTAAAAAATAAATTAATCTTAAGGAAGTTCATCTTTTAAGTGTATCAGAAGAATGTAAATTCCTCCAGAATGAGTAGGTGAGATAAAATTTAAAAAGCACTTAGCAGTGCCTGACATAGAATAGGTACTTAATAAATGCTTGTTTCTCCTTCCCATTCCCTATTTGTATTACTAGCACCTACTGTAGCGCCTGGCACACAGGAAGCCTTCATAAATATATATGATATAATTGATAGAAAATTCATTTATATTTGCACAATTAGATTCCAATCTTAAGATTGTTCTTTTTGACAAGGCAAGTAGAAGAAGCAAATGGAAGGTAATCAGTAAAAACACCAGCTAAATTCCCTCAGTGAATTGCTGTGAAGAAAACATTTGTGAGCCTTTAAAGCTTTTCCTTGATTCAATGTAAGGTGTATATGTCTACAAGGAATAGGACAAGTCAATATTCAATTAAAACAAAATCCCAGTATTTGACTCAAAGGGGTTTTAGGCTTGGAAGGGACCTGAGAAATCAAATATCCTCATTTTACAGATGAAAAAACTGAGGCTAAGATGGATTAAAATGTCACAAAATTAGTAACTAGGCAAACTACTCTTGTGATGTCAGAATCATCCTCTTTCAATTATAACCTACCAAAGAAAGGACTGGGTTTTGTATAAAGAAATCTTAGCCTGACATTAATTAATGAAAGAAAATTATTTTTAATGGGGCATCTATTTATTTCTTATCCTCAAAATCACCTTAGTTTCCAGCTTCACTTAGGTTATAGAGGACCATATGTGAAGCATATACTCAAATTACTGACCTAGCCTTCTAATAATACTCTCCAAAAACCAAAGAAAAATTAGGTTTGAAACTTAATGAAAGCTTATCGTAAAATTTGTCAATACATGATAGACTTAATTATGCTGAAAGTCAAATCATATTCTGACCAACAATGCCATGCTTACTCTAACACACCCACACACACCCACACACACACACATATATATATACACACATACACACACAACCCTTGAGGCAGATGCCATCTAGGTCCCTGAAATCTAGGTTCAGAGTCAGTGTTATTGAAAAGTGACTTTATTAAGGATTAGGTCTACCTTCCCTGGTAGGTAGGGGCATTACCTTCAAAAGAGCAACCCAATTGACAATGATTCTTTGATTGTAACAATTTACTATATCTTCAAAGACTTCCTAGTGCCCATTTATAAGGCAAATATTTGGAGAGCAGTTACACTCTCGACAAGGTCAGTTAGGACACAGAAGAAAGAAGAGCTGTCCAAAGGAGGAAAGGGACATTGAAAGAATAAAATGAGGCCATCAACACCATATTCTACCTATTTAACTTGTTATGTTAGGGTTCTACTCTATGCAAAAGAGTATAGGATATCTTAAAAGTCTTAGTGTAAATTTAAGTTTACAAAACTTCAAAAGAATAATGTTAAAAAGGGGCAACTAGATGACACAGCAGATAAGAGTGCAAGAACTGAAGTCTGGCAGATGCATGCTCCTGAGAAATCTGGCCTCAGAAACTTACTAGCTGTGTGACCCTGGGAAAGTCATTTAATCCTGTTTGCTCCAGTTTCCTTATACATAAAACGAGCTGGAGAAGGAAATGGCAAACCACTCGAAGAAAATTCAAATGGGGGTCATGATGAGTTTGACTTGACTCAAAAACAAAAATTGCTTAAAAAATTACCCCCCAAATTTTGAAAAGTTAATTATTTAAAATTTCAAAATAGTAATGTTTCTTATTAAAATTCAATCTAACCTCAGTTTTGTGCTGTACATCATTCTGGTCATTTTTTGGACTTTGCAAAAACTTTCATCAGCTGTTGCTCAGTGACTGAAAGGATTCCATTTGTAATCCTAGCCTTAAAAGTATCTGAATATAAAGTTTTGATACATACAGAACAGTTTTGAAACCCTGATGGACATAGATGTAAGTGAGGTAGCCAAGCACAAGTCTGAGAAAGTGCCATCCAGAAACTGTTGTAATACAATACATGACAGAATGTTCTATTGCATTAAAATTAAAATTAAAAAATGTTCTTCAAAATTTACAAAAGCAAATAAATATAAAATGAATATAAATAATTATATCTCCAAATGATATTTTTATAAGCTTGTAGCTTTTATACATTTCAAATTATTAAAGCTTAAAATTGCAGTAAGACTTTTTGGACACCCTATGCAATAAAAATAGTACATCAAACCCTTACTTTGAAAAAATTAAATTGTATTTGAACCTTTATTGGCAGAATCATTCCTCCAGTTTGCCTATCAGAGTGGTGCATCTAGAACTAAACAGCCAGAACAGGTTTATCCACACAACTTCCTACCCTGTCCCTCAAATTCCCATGTTAGACATTGTCTCACAACATATGACTTACTGATTTTGTTTGTCATCCTGTCCATTGATCTGTCCTACGTTGCTTGACCAAAAGCAATTATAGTTCACTATTGGCTCTCCTTGCACTGTTCTCTAGGTATTATTTTATTATGCCTATTTTACTTCTTCAAAAAGAGTTCTATCTCTCTGTGGCTGCTATTTATATATAGGAATAAGATAAGAACTGAGTCTGAATTGGGTTTAATGAAGATGTTTCTCGCAAGGATATTGAATAAGGTTCTTTTCAATTCTAAAATTCTCTGCTAAAGTAAACAACAAAAACAAAACAAAACAACCCTTACTTAAGAATATTTTTTCCTAGTCTTCAGCTTACATTTATCTTTGATACCAGAATTCACATAGTATGATTATTAGAAAAAAATTATTATCTTGTAGATGAAATTCTCAAAGTTTATAATATAAAAATGTTCCCAACATCAATAAATTTGCATGGTACAAAAACTTAAGCAAATGCAATTTTATATTAGATTTATTAATATTAATATTTTAAAAAAGAAACTGACTAAAATTTTTACTTGGTAGTGACCTAAAAGCTTGTTAGGGATTTATTCTTATAGAGATTTAGTTAAACTGCAATGAATTTAAGCTTTGGGACCAACAAATTGGAATTAAGTCAGATAAGTTTTAATTTTTTTTTTTTAATCATGGACACAAGTTACATGTTCCAATGTTGGTGTCTTTTCTTTGTTTTGCCAACAAACTGCCTCTAGGTGGCACAAAAGATCCTTTACTGTAAAACAAACAACAATAAAGACTGCCCCCTCCACCCTGCCTTTTATGGTGATATTTACTTTTCCAGTTACAGTATATCATCTCCTAAAAGTCAGCACTTAAACTCTGAGAAACTCAGTTCTTTCAACAAATTTCAAAACCATAAATTGAATGTCTGAAAGAGAAATGAGTAATGTGTAATCAAAAGAGGGGAGCAATATCCACATTGTAATATCCTTATTTATGTCATTTTTTTAAAATAAGTAATTCTTAAGTGCACATCAAAGACAGTCATTTTAATTTAAATATGTCCATAAAACATCTTATCCCTATGGAACATAATCTTGTTTAAAATGTCTATTGGCTATTTAGTTAGGAAAGGCTCATCTAGATCTTCATTGATTATAATCAGCTGAGGGGTGAAAATTTTTAAGAATTGGAGTTGGGATTGGTTTTCCATGCTTTATATAACATTACTTTTTTATGATATTTTTTCATTGATTCAGCTGGTTATTTTACGGCCTTTTGGGAGTGCTAAGTTGAGTAGCCATAACTATACATTAGCTTGGGGCCTAGCAGCCCAAAACAGCCTAGTCTACAATTTAAACGCACACTTACCTTGCATAGTAGTCTCCAGGTGGAACTGCTTCCTGAAAGAACTGGAACTGGTACAAATAAAGTCCAATCAAGTGCCCAGCAGAGAAGATGGCCATTAAAACGCAAAGGCAGCTGAATATCAGTGGGTCAAAAGTCTGGCACCAAGACCACCATGTGCATAGTCCCAAAAATACAAAGAAATATACTGATGAAGTCAAAGACGGTAACATCATACCTGAGAGGGGAGAAATGGAATTCTAAAATACTGATATGCAGCTGGAAAAGCATTTTTCAAATACAAACTACAACTAATTAGCATCATATATAATACTAAGGCTAGGAAATAACCATACAAACAAATCTTACTTCTACTTTCTAAGCACAGTAAACAGATATGTTTATCATCATTGAAATTACTTATACATTTATATATTCATTTTCCTTCTCCTACAATCCATCCCTATCCCAAATTTTTAGGAGGAAATGTGCAGTTTCTTTCTCCTTATCTCCTTTCTGATAGATTGCTTTGGTAGTCAACCGAAAGTTAATCTGGACACTTGTTCAAAAAAATTTTTGGAAATCTCTTCCTTTTCTGAGAATCAGATAAAAAATGCTCTGAGAAGTGTTAGCCATGGTAAAAGTATTATGACCAAGCTTTCAAAGGCTTCTAGCTAAAGAATTTACTTGCCTAATCTTTTTTCCCTACGTTAATGAACAAAGTATCTATTTCAAAGTGGGGATGTTCCCATAGAAATTTTAGTCTATTGTAATGCACAGAAGCTACTAATTTTCTGGATGGACTATGATTTCACTATCATTATAATAATGCAGCAGGTCATGGAAATTTATAACATATCAAAATTCTGTTCTACCCTATAAAATGTTATGACATAAGATAGCTAAACCACAGGGGTTGTGAATCCATCTCTGGTTCAGTTTGAGATAATTTTTTTAATCCATCTATTGAGCAGCATCTCTTTGACAACTGAAATATCTTCTTGCAGACTTTTTCCTTCAAAACTATTGATACATCTCCTGCCTCCATAATCTAAAATGGTCCTGTGATCCTGGTTTTGTGAGATATACAGTCTCCTCTAATGCTGTAATTAAAAATCCCAAAGGGAGGAGGGTGTAGAAGACAAAACTAGCATCATTATGCACCCAACTCAGTTGGCCAAAATGAGAGGAAAACACTGAGGGAGGAGTGTTTGGGAAGAGTTAGGGAGAGGTTATAAGCTAAATTAGGAAGGAGAATACTCTATGCCTAGTAGTTGGATTAAGACAATATGGTCACAAATAAAATGTGGATATCTATATTGCTCATGTCCTTATGCCATAAGATTCGCATTTTTAGATTATCTGTAATGCAATGTATTAACAGGAAGAAATAAAAGCCTGCAAGGAAGGAGCACACTTGCAGGAGGAATCTGAAAGTGGAAAGGGTTGGCAGAAACAATCTTATCAATGGGCCATGACATTTTTCTGGCATCAAATAACATCTATACTATACAATAGAATTTAAGTGGGGAAAAAAATCACCCAGGGTTTGAACATGAAACCCCCTCTTTGAGGACTCCTGTTATTAATTTAGTAGCATAGTGAAGTGGAAAAAATGCTGGTTCTAGAGTCAGGGGGCTTATGTTTAGATACCTACCACCTCTGAGGCTCACTCCTTGAGTGACTGTGGGCAAGCCAATTACCCTTCTTGGGCCTCAGTTTCTTCATCTGTAAGGCAAAGGAGTCTCTGAGGTCTCTTCCAGTTTTACAAGTTAGATAAGTGGTTGTTTTTTGGGAACATTTATTTCCTTATTCCTCCATGTGCCAAATATTCATTTGCTACATACTTAACCCAACTGAGGTCTTTGGGAACTACAAAAAGCACCAACCTGTTGAACCAAGTAAGATGGTCACAACAACTTTTCCAGCAGTAGCGATCATATTGCCAATGAACTCTTTCAATCTGGAAGCAAGTGAGGCAAACCTACGCAATATTTTTAATTTTGTACTTTCTTCCAATTCCCCTTCAATAGCATCTCTTGCATCTAAATCCTCTTCATATATCAAGGCTTCTTCAGAACTAGCTTTTTCTCCTCCAGCCTAAATGCAAAGCAGAAAATACTGCAATCAAGAATTCAATATTCTGTGAGCAGGTAAACAGAGATGATTTAAAAATAAGAGGATGACATGGAGTAAATTTTTTTCTCAAAACAATCCAGAAATATCATACAACTCATTAGGATTATTTTAGACTCTTCTTTCACCTTTTCCAATGAAGCAAACATAAAAAATGTAGGTAATTAATAATAATTTTAAAATAAAATCCTTTGGTATTTAATAATTTAATAATAATACCTAATCCTCTTTATATACAGATGTTTATGAAGAAGTAAAACTGCTGATTGGAAATACCTCTTTTTAAAAATCTTATATTCTATCAACTTTGATTTGATTTTTTGGCCCTCAGGGTAATGGGAAGTTATATCTGATCTATTCCTGGACTAGGACAGAGATTTGGGCTTAATCCAAAAGGTTTAGGAAATTCCTTTCTTTATGGAGATGGTCTTTGCTCTCTATTTCAGTGATATCTGCCTCTAGGCAAATGACTGTATACTGCCTGATTAGCAACATGAACAGCCTGTTGCTGCATTTACTTTTAAATAGATAGTATAACTTTATTGGTCCATCTCTTACCACTGCACTATTCTGGCATTGACATTTCTACACTACACTTTGGAAAGTAAGGACATCATGCAGAAAGTCTCCTGTGTTCATTCCTACAATGCATACTTTTCCCCAATATTTTTAAGTTCAGGAACCACCAGATGTTTTAAATCTCAAAACAACAATAAGTTTTCTTGGTGTCTTTTTAAGGTTTTAAAGGGTTAGGTTCAGAACCACCATCCAGAGCTCAAAGTAAGTCTTTTTGAAGCCTCAGAAAAGAACATCTTTTGTATTGTGATATTCCCATATCAATATATTTCCATAACATTTTTAGTTTCATTGGAAAGACTAATATTTGAGATACTCTTGAGATGAGAACTGAGAGATTTCAGAGAATAAAACCTGACTAATCAATTTTTTAGAGGCTCTTTGAACTAATCTGCCATCAGAACATTCACTTTGTCATTCTAATACATGAACACGCATTAATGTGATATAAAGAAAGTCATTAGAGAACTGTATGTCCTGGGGAGAGGGGTGATGTGTGAGTTGTGGAGGTGGAGTTTGGGGTGGAGGGTAGAGAAAGTAGATGAGTTGCTCACCAAATGACAGTGAGGGATGACAGTCACCAATAAATACATTGAAACTAAACAATAGAAATCTAAGTATACCTAATTGCCTAAGTCTTTAAGTGTCTAATTACCTAAATACCTAAATGCAGGTGCATAAGTTTTTAAACAACTAATTAATTACTGTATCTTAGTACTTAAGTATTTAAGTACCTGTGTACCTAATTATCTAAGTACATAATCATCTAATTACCTAAGTGTCTATGTTCCTAAGTAAGAATGATGAAGACAGCTAACATTCATATAATGCTTACTATAAACCACCACTTTATAATTATTATCTAATTTGATTCTCATAACAATACTGAAAGGTAGGTGCTATTATTATCCTCATTTTACAAATGAGGAAATTAAGGCCAACAGAGGACTTCACTAGAACTTAAGTCTTCCTGACTCCAGGCTCAGCACTCTACTCACTGTGCCACCTAGATGCCTAAATACTGAAGTGCTGAAGAACTTGTATGCCCATTTCCCCTACATATATTTATGTATCTATTCTTACAGTTCCTTAGGTACTTACATGCATATTGATGTACATATTTAAGTACCTATGTACCTGAGTGCATTTAAATACCTAAATACCCAAGTGCATTAATAGCTAATTGTCTAAATATTTAAGTGCTTAAGTACCTGTGTAACTAAGTACCTAATTATCTAAGTTGGGGCAGCTATGTGGAGTGTGGGGCCTGAGGTTAAGAATACTCTTCCTTAGTTCAAATCTGCCTGAGACTTACTAGTGTGTGACCTAAAAATTTCTTCTGAAAAGTGCAAATTCTTTCTATCCTGCCCTACAGGAAAATAGAAGAGGAAGGGGATAAGAGAAGGGAGAGGGTGATAAAAGGAAGGCAGATTAGGGGAAGGGTATTCAGAATGCATGTTGTCTTGGGATGGGGGGAGGGGAGAGATGGGCAGAAAATTTGAAACTCAGAATCTTGTGGAAGTGAATGTTGAAAACTAAAAATAAATTAATTAATTAATAAAAAGTACAAATTCTTTACCATATAATTCCTAGAATTATTTTTTTTAACTTAAAGCACTGACATGATTCAATTAAGATGTTTAGAGAAAAACTTCTAATCAGAAGATTTAATGCCCTAGATGCTGTTGAAGGGAAGTTGGAAGAAAGTGCTAAGCCTTGAAGGCAGATAAACATTCTGGGAGCAGGGCAGAAGAGGAAGTGCCGTCACCAGGTGGGATGACTTGTGGGAATTCATGGAGGTAGGAAATAGAACATCAAGTTCAGAGAATAGTTAGTAGTTCAGCCTTTCTAGAACATAGAGTACATGATGGAGAATACTGTGAAATAAGGCTGAAAAGGTAGGTCACAGATAGTGTGTTGAAGGCCTTTAACTAGACTAACAGGTTAGTTGTTTTTTTTTTTTAACTCATATAATCGTTAAGAAACAAAAAAACATTTTTAAGGAGAGGAGTGATACGGTCAGACTCATATACTTTAGGAAGAGTATTTTGTTAGCTAGTGGATAGATTAGAAAAGGGAAAGACTAGAAGAAGGGTCATCAATAATGAGATTATTATCATTGTCCATACAAAAGATTGTGAGCCTGAGTGAGCCCTATAAAGAAAGAGGGAGGATGTTAGAGACTTTGAGGAAGTAAAATCAATAGGACATAGCAGCTTATTACCTGTTAGAGGGAGGAGATGGAAAGAGAAGACTCTAGAATGACTGGTTGTGAACCTGGGAAACTGAAAAAATGATGATGCCTTCAACCATAACAGCTAAGTCTGAAGAAGAGTCATGTTAATTGGTAAGTAATTAAGATTCAGCTTGGATATGTCAGATGTGAGATGCGTATGAAATTCAGGACATGTCTAGGTTGAAGATAGGGGAATGGGGTTCATGAGAGGGATTATGATTCCATGTATACACATATAGATCACAGATAGAGAGATGAAAGAGACCTTGAAGGCCATCTAGTCCAACAGCTTCATTTTACAGGTGAGGAAATTGAGGCCCATGATCACATGCATAGTAACAGCACAGGCGGTAAGAATTAAAAATGAGATTTGAACCCAGGTTCTCTGACTTCAGAGTCAGCATTCTTTGCACTGTTCTACTCTGTCTTCTCATCAGACAAAGATGATAATTGAAGCCACAGGAGCAGATGATATCAAGATAAAGTAAAAAAGAAGAGATACCAGTATAGAGATTTCTGGGGCACCAAAATTAAAAAGGTAGGATATAGATAGTGGATTCAGAAAGGAGACTCAGATGGACAGGAGAAGAATTAGAAGTAAATAATTACATAAGCCAAGGGAGGAGAGTTTATTGATGAAGAGAGGGCAGTGAAAAGTCTCAATAGCTGCTGAGAGGTTCAGAAGGATGAAGACTGAGAACAGACATAGGATTCAGCATTAAAAGAAAAAAAAATTGGTAACCTTTGAGAAAGCAATTTGAGAATAGTGGTGTGATCAGAAGTCAGTTTAAAAAGGATTGAGAAGTGAATTGGCAGTGAAGAAGGAGAAGCACTGATTGTAGATGCCTTTTCCTAGGGAGATTGAGAGATAGAAGGGATCTTAGAGCTGAAGAAACTGAGGTGCAGAGAAATTAAGTTATTATCTTTGGCTTACACAGCCCACAAGGGTTTGAGGCAGGATTTTTAACCAGGGTCTTCCTAACTCTAAGTCTAGTATTCTATTCAGTCAGTCACACTCACTAGTGAAATCTTATGTTTCTTGAAATGCCTGTTTTTGTACACAGGAGTAAATCTTTGAATATGACCCTTTCTGGCTAGAAGCTTGGCACAGCATTCAGAGCCACAGATTTAAAATAAGATGACAAAGAAATAACAGTTTTAATGCCACCCAGACCACAGTTAGAAAAAAAAATAACCTCCATAATAAATGCCTTATTATGCAATTAGAGAATCCCTAAGGATGCTGATTAAATCAAATAAACCTATCTAGTAATTTGTGAGGTCATAAAAATTTGTTTCCATGACCTTTCCTCAGCATGACAGAGGTCCCACAAATTTTATAAACATACTATTTAGTTGTTTTTCTCTCTCTGAAAAATCCCAGGGGCTTTCATTTAAGAACACTTTTAAAACTGACAAACTGAGATAAAACACAGACAAAGAAATAAAATTGTCTCTATAAGTTGCTACCATCCTGATCAGGGCCAGAATGTCCATTAGTTATTTCAAGTCCTGGCTTATTAATGTTCCAGTTTAATTTTTTTTTTCATCTAGTAAAGTATAAACACTGCAGCACTGGAAAAATCCTCAATTCACAATAATGTATTTATGAACAAGTAGCCTTAGTTGGATTTGAAATGCATTTACATTTTGATTCAGCTAGGAAGCTGATGTATCATCACTACAAATAAAAACTCAACTCCTTGATTTATTTTTCCTTTTCTGGTGAAAGAAGATAAAGGGAAATCATGAAAGTCTAATTTTTTTGGATAAAAATAAAATCTTATGCATTTTAAATAATGGGATTGCCACTATTACAAACTACAAAGCTCTTCTGAAAATGCAATTTCTTTACCACAGCATCCCTAGAATTATTTTTTTAACTTAAACCACAGACATGATTCAATTAGGATGTTCAGAGAAAAACTTTTGCTAATTAAAGCACTCCAGAAGGGGCTGCTTCAGATGATACCCTTCTTATCCCTCCTGTCTCTAGAGGTTTCCCAGTAAAGGCAGGATGGCCACTTGTAGGGTATATTGTACAGGGATTCATGTTCAGACATAGATTGGATTAGGTGGTCATTCAAGTCACTTCTAATTCCGATATTCTATGATAGCCTTACCTTCACTGCTATACTAGATTAAATGATATGTGTTCAAAGATCTTTATTTCCTTCCCCCCCTTTTATGCAAGTCTGCATTGTCTTCAGAATCTCTATAGACATCCCCAAACAGAGCAACCATTCCAACCTCATCTCAAATCCACCCTACTGAGACTAAAATGACATCTCAATAAGGATTTGTTTCTGAGACAGGATAATGGAAAGGAAGATAGATAATAGAGGGAAGGGTTTTTACTTTTGACTGGCGCTATGTGTCCATTCCAATTTGCATGTACATACAAGGATTCATAATATTTTAGTACATAATCACTACAGTTGGAAGGGACATTAAAAATCATCTCATCCAACACCTCTTCTATTACAGATTAGGAAACGAAGCTCAGAGGGGTTGTGACCTACGGCACATAGGTTGTAAAGTAGGAGAACCATGATTTGAACTTAGGTCTTTTAACACCAAATCCATTTCTCTTTTCACTGTACCATACTGTGTTAAAGACACTATGTTCTAAGTCAAACAAGGAAGATTTAAGAGGAAATGGCATCTTATATCCAACAAAAAGGCAAGTTTTTAAAACCAATTTAATTCAAGCCTATCCAGAAGTCCTTGGTTAGAAAATATTACCTATTAAGCTTTCACTTAACTACTCAGGAAGGAATTGGATTAGCTTGTCCTTTAAAACCCCTTCTGATTCTAAATCTGTGATGCTATGACAAATGTCTGTCAGCTTTAATCAAGACATAAAAATGAGGAGGCAGAGCCAAGATGGAAGAGACTCACCTGAACTCTTCCCCAAACCCCTCCAAACAACTTTAATTACTATCCCAAAATAAATTCTGGATCAGCAAAACCCACAACAGGACCAGGTGAAACAATTTTCCAGCCCAAGACAACTTAGAAGGTCAACAAGAAAGGTCTATTGCACCAGAGTGAGAGAGGAGTGCAATTCAGCTTAGGCCACAGGCCAGCAAACTAGCAGTAGGCCTTGGGAGTAACTGAATCCATGGTAGCAGTGGCTGTTTCTGGACTTCTCAGCCCACAGATAGTAAGAAGGTCAGACAGCTGGACAAAAGGAGATTACAGAGGTTCCTTTGTTGGCACTGGGGGGCAGGATTCTGTGGCATTGCCCATACTTGAATCTGGATTGCAGTCCTGGGTCTTCATCCCAGGGCAAGCAGCAGCAGTAGCATACCAGATCTTGCAGCCACAGGGGAGTACAGACCCGGGTCACAGTTCCAAGGTGGAAAAGGGTGCTTATGGTTGCTCACAGACAAAAGCACTGAACAGGAGAGCAGTAAACACACCTCTCCCTAGATAATACTACTTTAGAAAAACCTAAAATTTACACGTCCTCAGAATTACCTCTAAAAACAGCTTTAAAAAAACCTGGGATTGGGATGGTGCCCCCTCCACTCCAGAAACAGAGCCCCACTTTAGCATAGAGTTAAAAGTCAAGAAATAGACTGGGAAAATGAGCCAACAGCATAAAAAGAACCTAAATGTAGAAAGTTACTGGTGACAGGGAAGATTGAAACACAAACTCAGAAGAAGACAACAAGTCAAAACTGCTATATCCAAAGCCTCAAAGAAAAATATGAATTTGTCTTAGGCCATGGAAGAGCTCAAAGAAGATTTTAAAAATTAAGTAAGAAAGGTAGAGGAAAAATTGGGAAGAGAAATGAGAGTGATGCAAGAAAATCATGAAAAAAAGAATCAACAGCTTGGTAAAGGAGGCACAAAAACTACTGAAGAAAATTATACCTTAAAAACCAGAATAGGCCAAATGGCCAAAGAAGTGCATACATCCAGTGAAGAGAAAAATGCCTTGAAAAGCAGAATTGGCCAAATGAAAAAAATAAACAAAAATTCACTGAAGAAAAAAAAACTTAAAAAAAAGAACTAGCCAAATGGAAAAGGAGGTACAAAATCTCACTGAAGAAAATAATTCCTTAAAAATTAGAATTGGGCAAGGGGAAGCTAATGACTTTATGAGATGTCAAGAAACAAGATAACAAAATCAAAGAATGAAAAAACATGAAATATCTTATTGGAAAAATAGATCTGGACCTGGAAAATAGATCTAGGAGAAATAATTTAAGAATTATTGGAGTATCTGAAAGCCATGATCAAAAAAAAAATACCCTAGACATCATCTTTCAAGAAATTATCAAGGAAACTGCCCTGATATTATAGAATCAGAGGGTAAACTAGAAATTGAAAGAATCCACCAATCACCTCCTGAAAGAGATTCCAAAATAAAAACTCCAAAAAAATATTCCAGATCTCCCAGATCAAGTAGAAAATACTGTAAGCAGTCAAAAAGAAATAATTCAAGTATCATGGAGCTAACACAAAATTTAGCAATTTCTACAATAAAGGATCAGAGAGTTTATGCTGGAATATGATATTCCAGCAACCAAGAATCACCTACCTAGCAAAACTGAGTATAATCCCTTAGTGGAAAAATGGACATTCAATGAAATAAAGGACTTTCAAGCATTCCTGATGAAAAGACCGGAGCTGAACAGAAAATATTATATTCAAACAGAAGATTCAAGAAAAGCATAAAAAGATAAACAGGAAAGATAAACATAAGGGATTCAATACAGTTAAATTGTTTATATTACTACATGTGAAAATGATACTTGTAACTCCTATAAACTTTCTCATTATTAGGGCAGTTAGAAGGAATATATATATATATATATAGACAGAGGACATGGATGTGACTTGAATATAATGAGATGATTATCTAAAAAAAATGAATTTAAGGGGTGAGAAAGAGGAATGCATTGGGAGAAGGGGAAAGGGAGAGATAGAATGGAGGAAATTATCTCTCCCATAAAAGAGGCACAAAAGAATTTTTACAGTGGAGGGGAAGAGGGGGGAGGTGAGGGTGTGTGTGTGTGAACCTAATTCATCAGAATTGGCTCAAAGAGGGAATAATATACATATTCAGTTGGATACAGAAATCTATCTTACCCTACAGGAAAGTAGGAGGGGAAGGGGATGGTAATGGGGTCAAAAATTTGTTTAAATGAAAATTAGATTTTGGAATTTTAGAGGGGTGGGTAAAATAAGGAACAAGAAGGTAAGTAGAAAAGACAAAGTAACAGGAATAGGGCAAAAAGAGGCTGAGAAGGAAAATAGTGAATAAAAATGAGATGGAGGAAAATTCATAAATAGTAATTAGAACCTTGTCAAATCTATATCATTTTCCAATTAATAAATGGTCAAAGGATATGAATAAGCAGTTTAACAATGAAGAAATCAAAACTATATTAATATACAATGTTATAAATCAATATTGATTAGAGAAATGCAGTTAAAACAAGCTTGAGATACGATTTTACACCTATTAGATTGGCTAAAATGAGTGAAGGAGAAAGTGATAAATGTTGGAGAGGTTATGGAAAAATTGGGACACTAATTTATTTCTGTGGAATTGTAAATGATCCAACCATTTTGGAGAGAAATCTGGAATTATGTCTTAAGAGTTATTAAACTACCTATATCCTTTAGATGTAATAAAAGAACATTGTATGAAGTAATAGCAATATTAAAAATGACTGAGTGAATAAGTTATTTTGTCTATTATAAATACTCAAATTAATTATAAAGGACATGAAGAAAGACACTATCTGCATTCAGAGAAGGAATTGATAAATAGATGTATAGAATAATTTTACATATACATGCATATATATGTGTATACACACATACACACACACACACACACACATATATATATCTATTTGTGTCTAATGGTAGCCATCTCTGGGGTGGGTTGGGGGGAAGGAAGAAAAAAAAGAAATTTACAAGATAATTTTGTTGTATATTTGAAAGGAATAGAAAGTTGTGTACATTTTTTTTAATGTGCTATGTTATAGAATTGCTTATTTTATTCCATAAATTAAAATTAAAATTAAAAAAGTTAAAATTTGTTTTACATGTATTTGAGGGAAAATGAAATGTTAAAATAAAAAGAGATATAAAAATAAGACAAAAGTACAATTCCTGATAGTCAATGGGTCCCAAGGCTAGTTACTAGTACTATATTTTAATCCATTTCCCATTTCCTATTGGGACAAAGTCCAATGGCAATTGTTTTGAAAAAAAAAACACTATAAATATTTCTATAAACCTACTTATGATCAGTAAAAAAAGTAGTCCGGAAAGGAAAGAGAACATTTTTCTAAAGAGCCATGTGCTGTTTATTTAGTGGCTATTTTCAAAAGTTAACATTTATGTTAGCAAGATGAGTTCAGGTCACCAAAAGAACTCTGGAAAGAACAGAGAAGTATTGTGACTCATTCTAATGAGAAAAAATTTTTAAGTATTACCCAGTGTAGGAACAAAAGCAAAAAAAAAAAAAAGGAAAAATATGCAATAAAAAATAGATTTGTTGGGTTTGTTGTTGCACATAGTTGTAAATCTGATTCATCAACTTTTTTTTAACTAAAGAAAAAAATTTATGCAATTGGAAGGCTTGTTTCAGGAAAGGTACCATAGAAAAATCATAATGGTAGTCTGGTCTATTTTTTTAATTAAAGTAAAAGTTAGTATGAGGGCTCATACCTGTAACCACAATTTATAAATTAATGGAAGTTTGATATAGGCTAAATATTAGCAAAGAGAACTAACTGGGATAGATTAACTAATGAGTTGTTAGAGAATATAGGAAATCTTTACTGTAATTTAAACAGTAAAGGAAATGAAATAAGTGAGAACTACCAGAGGTAATCCAATAATAAAATAATTTATTCAGATCTCTAAGTTGTAGAACACTTTCGAAGCCCTTCCATATCCTATCATATTATTTTCTCAATACCCTTGTGAGATAACCTAGAGACAGGTACCATTATTCTCATTTTTCATATAAGGAAATTCAGCCTGAGAAAGAATTGAGGAACTTGAACAAATGCATAGAGCTGGTGATACATTAGACGACAAAGCTAAGGCTATGAAAACCATAGTTGGCCAGTAGTATAGGACCAGTCCTTCTATGTGGAGAAGAGAGGCTATGTGGGGATATCCAACTATACCTGCTGAACAGGTCTTACCCCACTCTTCCAAGTCAGGAGCCAATCTTGAAGACCTGGATGAGGTAAATCAATTTTCTTTTAAAGAGTTTCTGAAAACCAAGAACCTTAGCCTGTCCAAAGAGGAGGCAACTAATATTAGAATTTACACAAAAGGATCTACCAAACACCATACAAAAGAATCTAATGAGATAATATTCGTAAAGCACTTAGCATAATGCCTGGCATATAGTAGATGCTATGTAAAAGTTATTATTATTATTAATTTAAATGCTTTTTGAAGGGATCTTAATATTTAAATACTTTTAATATTTAATATTAAATACTATTTAAATTCTACTTGGGCAGATAGTTAAGCTTTTCAAATTAAATTTTATATTACAAAATTTGGGATGCTGAGGTTTTGAGACATTTCCAGATTAGCACAGGAACATTTGACTCTGTGCTTTTCTAAATTATTTTTATTACACATTTAAAGATTTAAAGGCACTGAAATCCTATAATTGGGTTTTTTTTTTTTTGCTGTTTGATGTAAAAGTTATTGTTTAAAATTAACACTTTTTTTACACCAGCTGAAAAAAGAGGATTCTTAGCATCCTTCAGTTCATTAAAGATCCGTTTCTTCCCCATCTGGCAGTATTATACTTAATACTGTGTATTATATAATCTACTGTGTAGATTATTCTTGGTTGTAAGCCTATATGTTTTACCTTTTAGAATATCATTTTTGTCATGCTCCATTACCATGAGAGTGACACAATCTTGCGTGATCCTGACTATGGCTCCTGAATACTTAAACTCTTTATTTCTGACTGTTTAGAGTATTTTTTCTTTGATTTGGAAGCTATTGATGTTTCTGGAAATTTTCATTTGGAGTTTATTTCAGGAAATGACCAGTAGATTGTTTTAATTTTTGCTCTCCCCTACTTTCTCATGATTTCTTTTAATGTGATATCTAGATTCTTTTTGTTTTGTCGTAGCTTTTAAACTATCTATTGCCCTGTTTTCCAAGTAAACCTTGCATTTTCTTCTATTTTCAGTGTTTTGATTTGAAATAAAATCTCTTGTTGTTTCATGGAATTGTTAACTCCTGTTTGGTCTATGCTAATTTTCAAGGCAAACTTTAAATGGGTAAGATTTTCTGCCTCTTATAAGTTTTGTTGTTATTTAGTCTTTTTCAGTCATGTCTGACTAAAAACTCTTTTGAGGTTTTCTTGACAAAGATACTGGAGTGGTTTGCTATTTCCTTCCCCAGCAGTTTACAGATGAGGAAACTGAAGCAGAGTTAAGTGACTTGCCCATGTTCATATGCTTGTCTGAGGCCAGATTTGAACTCAGTTCCTGACTCCAGGCCTGGTGCTCTATCCTCTTCTCCACTTAGCTGCCCTCTTATAAGATACTAAGCTTTAATTTTCTTTTCACATTTTTCCTCCAAGAAATGTTTTCATTTCTTTTCCAGTTCTTTCTTCTAGTGTTCTCATCATTTTAAATTCTCAAAAAAAAAAGAAAAGAAAAAAAAAAACCTCTTAAAACTCTTCCTCCAGTTCTTCCAGGAATTCTTGTTGACCTTGAGGCCAAGCTGCATTTTTCTTTTAAACTTTGCTTATAGGTACTTTAGAGTTATTCTTTTATTCTTGGTTTGTGTCTTGGGCATCATTGGCTTCATAACTCTTTATGGTGGGAATCTTTTGTTTACTCATTGTTCTAGCCTTACTTCTCAAGTTGTAACTTTTTATCAGAACCAGGTTCTGCACACTTCTGGAAGGAATATTAGGGCCTTCTTGGTCTTTTTTTGTATTCTCTGGGGTTCCGCTGCTTCTGTTTCCTAGGATTGAGTGCTATGTTCTTCAAGGATCTCAGGGAAGACTCAGGCTGGAGACCTGCAAGATTTCAGAGTATGCAAAGATATTTGATGCCTTCCTGGTCTTAGCTTTGCAAGCTCCTGACCTTAGTTTGAGTATGGGCAATACAACTGTGGGACTGCCCATGGTTGTAGCTCTAGTAGATGCTGCTGACTTCAGTCCCTGTCAGCTAGCTGGAAGATTCAACAGGTTCAGAGTGATAGAACTGTGCCTTTCTCCTGCCGCCTTAGATTTAGATTTAATTGGGATCTTCAGAATTGGTTTAGGGTTGTATCTGTGAAACTACTCAAGGTTTAGTGTTACATAGTGGCTGTTCATTTTTGTTCCTACATGCTTTGGCCATTATACTGTTTGTAACCAGGTCCAAGCTCTGTTCCAGAGCTACAGATTGCCTCCTAAATCCATGCTTGATACACAACCCCATTGCAAGCTGGATCTTACTCTTGATCCCTGCAACCACTCTTTGACCTGGAAACCATATCAGTATATATCTAGTCCCAGGTCCTTTCCTAAGTCCACTTAAGGACAACTCAGTTCTGGGGGCAGAAACAGACTTGAAGGCTGGTTCTGGTTTCTGCTCCTTGAAAGGAACACAAGGTTAGGATCTGCAACCAGTGTTGCTCTGGAATTCAGTCCCAGTTTAGTCTGCACCTAACTTCAGATACCTTCCCTAGTTTATGCTGGAGCCACAATCCAACTCTTGGGTCAGAGAGACACAACTACTTTCCAGATTCTGGAAAAATGACTCACTATTTTCTCCTTAGGTTTCCCAGTCATTACTTTGATGTAGGAGCTCTTTGGGAAAAGCAAGGCTGTATCTCTTTCTCATACGCTGCTATCTTGGCCAGTCTCCTCCCTAACTCTTTTTCTGGAGATTGTACACTTGAGAAGAATATAGGATATAGCACATAGGATATCCTATAATGTGGCTACTACATTCCCTGAGGGTTAATCATAGGAGTTTGGGAGTTGTCTTTCTAATGTTGTTGTTCTCAAACTCTAATCAAGGTATTTTGCCTCCATGATAATCTCTTAATATCAATTAGTCACACTTAATTAGTCTTTGAGAAATTAGTATTTATTATGGTTGTATATTAAGAATAGTCAATACAAAATATTCCCTTAAAAGTTTGTGATGTATTCTCCCACAAGTACATCAAGAGTTCAGAGGAAAAATGATTCAAGCTTAGAAGGCACATATGGCTAAGGGGTAACTCACAGCTCTTGGAAGTTCATTTGCTAGAGACTTCAAGATGCTTCTTTTTAGGTATGGTCAATTTTTTTTTCCTTCTGGGCTCTTGAATCTGTCTAGTCTGTCCTTGACTTCTGATGAAATAATTGCTACCAGATGTTCTGGGGATATTACTAGGAGGCTGATGGGAAGAAGGCAAATCCAAAATCTTCTTGATCCTCTGAAGTTCATAAGTTCCTTCTCTGGTCAAGAAAGGTGGGGGGAGAGCAGGAGGGGACCAAGAAACTCTCCTTCCCTCCTCCCCAATATTTCTTCCTCAGGGATTCAGCTGGAATTCTTTCTCCTGGCTCACTGTTCTCTCCAATCTGCAATTCCAACTAGCTCAATGATTTTCTACAGGCTCCAGAGACAAAGACTGTCACTAAGGGCCTAGTCAATCTAAGTAGATTTCCTATTGTACTTACTAAGGTACCAAAACTTGTTCACAAATAGTGTACAACTGAGATATGTTCTCACCTGATAAGAACTAAGTGGGGTGAGGGTGATTTTGTCCTCACCCTTACACACTACTTTATGTACAAACCTTGTATGACTCTTCTCAGAAGCAAGTCTTTATTGGTAACATGGTACAACTTATATACATATATATATATATATATATATATATATATATATATATAATCTCCACCACACATCTTTCCATTGACCTTTGGGAAATGTCATATGCTAATTCTTTGGAGATCATGATGTTCCATGATTCACAGCCACATTGCATCACCAGCAGAATATTGATGCTAAAGAGGTAAATTCTGTAGCAGTGGGAAGTTTTGAAATCATTAAAAGCATGGAATAATTTTACAAATTCAATGCAGCCAAGACTCCTCTTGCTTATAAATTATGGACCAAATTCATTGTCTACCAGCAATGCCAGTCTAAGATATACATCAAAATAAACTAATTTATTTGATTGCTCATCTAGCTGCATATCATTGTCTGAAGAATATCTATTTTTGATCTACTTATTTTGCCAGTGTGAATGATTAGAGCCACGGGGTGGGGAACCTGAGGCCTCAAGGCCACATGTGGCCCTCTAGGACCTCATGTGCAGCCCTTTGACTGAATCCAAACTTTGTGAAGGAGACACGTGAGGATCTAGAGGGCCACATGTGACCTCGAGGCTGCAGGTCCCCCCCCCTCCCCGGATTAGACTAATCTCTTTTCCATTGCTATGAGTTCTACTCTGGAGGTCTTGTAATGTTCTGGGAATTAATATGATGTGCAATGGCATTATTAGTGAGTATAAGAATTTAGAGGATTTAGCAATTAACAGTCAGTCTTTTTTTCTTTTAGGATTCAGGCTTATAGACTGAAGCTAAAAGAGATCTTAGATGTCATCTCATCCAGTAACTTTATTTTACAAATGAGGATACTGAGACTTAGTGAGGTTCTCTAACACATCCAAAGTCAGACAGGCAGCAAATTACACAACTAGAATTTGATGCATGTCCTGAATTCTGCCCATGTCCAAGAATATCATGCTTGATGTCAACACTAAAAATAAACAAAAATTTAAAAATGCTAAACCAAGGTTTCTTTCTAGTGGTATTTTACAGAATTTAATATGGTTTCATAATGGACACATGTCTAAGAAGAATTTTCAAGGCTATATTTTGTTCTACCATGTCAAATACTTTCTAAAACCAATAAAAAATGTAAATAATGGGATTTCAAAAATTCTTTATGTCTTTCAGTGAATTTTATGTGACTGTGAAAATGTGTTCTATTAATAGAAAATCACAGACAAGTACCTAGTTGTACCCTTCTCATCCTTTCATTGTGGACATTCAATCCATGCACAGAACATTCTTAGAAAATTTGTATAGAGATGAGAAAATGGACATAAAGATCATTCCCCTTTTCGGTAATGTGTGAAAGCATTGCTCATTATCTTTTCCATTTCCCTCTCCATGAGATATCAATCGCTCAATTAGCATTTGTTAATTGCTACACTAGACACTGTGCTATGCATTGGGTATGTAAAGACAAAAATGAAAGAGTCCCTGCCTTCAATGAGCATAATTTCTCTTATGGAAAAAGCAATGTGCACACATAAAAATACTATGTAGATGTGCATATACACACATACATACACATACACATATACAAAGCAAGCAAGGTATTTGGAGTCACTATCAGTTCATATAGAGGGTGGTGCTTAAGCTGATTTTTGAAAGAAGCTAGAAAACCAGAGGTAGAGGTGAGGGAAAAATAGAGCATTCTTGGCACATGGGACAGTATATGCAAAGGTATAGAGATAGGAAATAGTGTGTCATATATGAGGAAAAGGAAAGCTAGTTTGGCTGAAATGCATAGTATGTGAAAGAATCTAATGACTCTGTAAAGTCAGATTGGATCCAATTTGTGAAAGGCTTTAAATGCCATATATAGTTTGTCTTTGAGGTCATAGGCAATAGGGTTACTTAAACTTAGTGAGCACAGGAGAAATATTGTTAGATATATGCCTTAGGAATTGGTTTGGACCGGAGAGGAGAAAATGAACAAGAACAATTAAGAGGCTATTGCAATAGTTCAGGTAAAAGGCAAGAAGGGGCTAATCAAGGTGGAGACTTTGAGAATGAGGAGAGCAGGAGGGATGCTTGAGATGTGGAGGTGGAATTATAAAACTCGGCAATCGATGAGATATGTGGGGTGAGAGAAATTGAAGAATCAATATAATTTGGAGCTGTTAACCTTGAAAATTGTTTTCCAAATACCTTTAAAATTTCCAGTAGTGAATTCTCCTCTTACTCAAGTGCAACTCTCTAAATTCATTTTCTGAACTGATCTTATCACTTCCTCTTATCAGGTACTATGGTGATAAAGTCCAATCATGGTAGCTAACAAACACCACTGATAATAAAAAGTCACTATAAAATGATGAAAAACGTGTTCCATTTTGTAGCCTTTTGTCATATTCCTTCAAACCTGGGTTTATGTCACTATTCTGTCACTGATTGTGTGACTCTGGGCAAGTCATTCAACTTCTCTCAGGCCAAAAAATGGAGATAACAATACTTGTATTACTTACACCCCTGTGTTGCTATTGACATGATACAGTAGAATGCATTTGGGGTTTATAGTAAAGGATTTGAATTACTAAGCTATTACCTCTGTGACTTTGGGGAAGTTACTCCCTCAATGTGATACTTGATTTACTTATTTATAACATGAGGGTTGGGTTGAATGCAGGTTCCCCACTCCTGTGACTTAATCATTGTGTTATCCTTCTCTGATTACTCCACATTCTAAGGAAGTTCTTTGCAAGCTTTAAAATGTTAGATAAATGTGTGAGCTATTCCAAATATACTTAGGAAAATTTGGCTCCTCTGGCTGTCACCATGTTCTCTGCAGGATCATTTTGTCAATTGTTTTTGCTGTTTGTGGCATGATACTGATACAATATGTTCATATATCTGCAGATGCATGGATATCTAAATAATTAACTCATATGTACAATGTGTATATTGTAGGTAGGATTGTGCATGTAAGTGCCTATTATATAACATGTACATTTTATATATGTATACATGTTCAAACCACATTATATATATGATATACATTTATGTATATTTATGAACTAATGTTTTGGTGCAGACCTCCTGATACAAAGTCTAGCATTTTTTTCCATTACACACTGTGTGTATGTATGTGTGTGTGTATATATATATATATGTATGTATATATGTGTATATATGTGTATGTATGTATGTGTGTATATATATACACACACACACATACACACACACACACATATATATATATGCATACACAATAATTCCAAATCAACCTGTTTAATTAAACTACCTACTTTGAAAAAATGGGAAGTGGACAAAAGGAAAAATTATTAAAAACTCCATTATGTCTTTTCTAGAGATGTTTATCTGATGCTTTCTTCCCTCTTTACCAAAGTTAGAATTATCTTCCTAGTTGTGTCCTGTTTGTGGTCATCTAGCCAACTACAAGATGAGATTAGCCGATGTCCCACGAAACAACGTTTTTCTTCATTTGGGCTCACGATGAATTTAACTCCTGGAATTTAAACCACAATAGCCTGCTCATTAGTCTCCCTGGTTCTAGTCTCTGTGCCCTCTATTCTTTCATACTGTTGCCAAATTGACATTCCTAAAACACAAACCTGACCATGTTATTTCAATCAAAAATCTTGAATAACTCACTGTTGCCTGTAGGATAAGATATAAAGCCTTTAGCCTGGCATTTAAGTTTCTCCATAATATGTTTCCCATCTACCTTTCTAGGCTTCTTTCATATTATTCCCTTTAATGAACTCTGTGTTATAGCCAAACTGGTCGACTAGTTATTTCCTGAACTCAATATAAACCCCTATGATGTTTAGAATGATTATCCAGAAAGAACCAACAAAAGCTGTTGGAATGCAAAGTGCAGAAAACAAGTTATTTTAGGTTAAACTATAGCCTTAACTTCGAAATTGATGAAATGAGAATTTTCATTCCTTTTTAAAAATAGAATGTATAGCCAAGAAAAAAAGCTGCCCTTCTTTTATAAACATGTTCCTTGGCCATAAATCTATGAAAAGCTTTTCTAAAAGCCTGGAACAAATAGCACATGAATCTGAATCTGCCTTTGAAAATACCGAATCACCTGAGAATTTGAGGAAAATTCAACTTGCTGTGTTTTAGCCTAAGTACCTTATTTTTGTAATGGTTATGCCTGAAAACTTCAGGTTTTTAGCTTTGCTGTTTATTTGCCTTCTATAGATATTTGCAGCAGGTTTCCACTGACAAAGTGTCATCCTGAAAAGCAAGAATAAAAGCTAACCATCTCTGAATCCTTATAGTGCAGCATGTGTGTGTGTTTGTGAGTGTGTGTGTGTGTGTGTACCCCCTCCCAACCTCCATTTCAAAACACAGTGCCCTCATGCTACCCCTGCCTGACTGTTCTAATAAGACTACACATTAAGCACTGTGTCTACTTGTAGGCATTTTTCAGGCTCTGTAGGTTAACAATGATCTCTTAATTGCCAAATTCAGTCAATGGTCTTTTCTTAGTTCTCATCCTTCTTGACTTTGATGAAGCATTTGACACTGCTGATTGCTCCCTCTTCCTAGTCACTCTCTGTTCATTCTGGTTCCATGAAACTGATCTCTCCTGTTCTCTTCCTACTTATCAGACCATTCCTAGTCCATTTTACTTTTATGTATATCACATACCCTATGTGTGGGTATACTCTAGGGGCCTGTCCTAGGCTGTTTTCTCTTCTTTTCTTACACTTCCCTACACTCTCTGGTCCCTTCCTCCTCCCCACTTTGAGATTAATTTCTACTCACACTGTACTTTATTACATTACACTTACACACTCACATACAGACACACACACACACACACACACACACGAATGTAAATAAGTATTTGTAGGTTGTCTCACCCTTTAAAATATGGTTCCTTGAAGCCTTTCTTTGTATCCCCAGTTCTCTTTGCACAATGTCTTTAGTAAGCATTTAATAAATGTTTCTGACAGCAGAAATTATTTTATTATATCCATTTTGTATACATTTTACATTTACTTTTCTCTATATATGTTTTTTCCTGTAACAGAATGATAGTTCCTGAGGGCAGAGAAATTGTTCTCTTTTTTATGTTTGTATCAGTCTTGGTTAACACAGAAATTCCAAAATAAAGCTCAACATTGACAAATGATATAATATAACCTTCTTATGCTGTGGATAGAATAGATTTTATGAGTGAATCAGGCAGGTAGCTGTCAATGCAATATATTTGAAGGATGCTGGGAAAGACAACCTACCTAAATCACTTCCCATTCCTTTTCATTCTCTAATGCCTGGCATCATAGCAATAGGGATTTTATTCTTTGGCTTTTACATTACCTTACCTTTTTTTTTTCTCAAATGGAAATTTACTTGAGAGTGACATTACCTCAGTAATACTTCAGTATTAGGATTTCATATGATCTAAAATTTGTACTGGAGCTCAGAGGTTCTATTTTAAACAAAATTTTCCCCTATATAAAACAGTCTCTATTTGAAGACTTTCAAGAACCAAATTTATTATTTCCTAAGACAACCTATTCCATTTTGGGGGCAGCTGTAATTATCAAAGAGTTTCTCTTTATATTAAATTAAAAATGCCACTCTACAACTTCTAACTATTGGCCCTCATTTTTTCCCCTGTAGCCAAGGAGAATTTTTTCACAAAATATCATGTGGAAAAATGCGTTTAAATGATTCCAATAAGCTGTAGCTAGCAATTTTCAAATATAACAGTGTTTAATGAATCTTTTATACACATAATAAATACCCAATAAGTATCTTTTGAAGGAATTATTGGATAAATTGAATAAAGTACCTTTTTCCTTACAGAATAGGGAGGTTTTACCTGTCTTGGCAATTATCAAATTACTGAATTGTTATTTTTATTACTACTGCTGAAGTCAGTAACACAAGTAGGCTGGATTGTCTTATCAATAGTGCTACAGTGTTGGCATTCATACTTTCCCAGGGGTCATCTCCAGTTTTCCTGATCTATATCTTGCCATTGACCCAGATAGCTCCAGAGGAGAAAGTGAGACTGGTGACCTGCACAGCCCTCCCTCACTTAAATCTAATTCACCTGCAAGTTAAGGCCTCATGTTCCAGATTTCATGGTCCTCTTCAAGAGCAAAGGACAAACAACAACAACAACTTTCTCATAATCTTTAATGTTTTTGGCTACACTTGGAGAGCTCAGCTGAGGGTTTTGAGATAGACTTAGTAAAGGACAAAATGCATACTGTTTTCATTACACATATGTTCCCTCTCCCCATAGTATTTCTTTTCTATTCTATTATAGTTGCTAAAAACACATATAAATGACATAACACAGCTACCTTTCAATCTGTACCTTTACCCTCCCCTCATTGAGATTCATGATTTAAATAAATAAAACAAAATTAAGCAACCATACACATGAACTAGTAGAAAGAAGGCCCTTTATGACATTCAAGGAAGAGTATTTCCCTTGTAGAGATTCACTTTGAGTTAATACAAAAGCAATATAATACATAATACTATGATGGTTGTCTCTATATCCCCTGAGGATCTTTAAGGGAAAGTCTCAAATTTATAAATATCTTTCCAATAACAAAGTACAGACTAATTATGTAATCAATGAAGATTACAGGAGATTCATGACATCTTCAGGGGGGTTAGTTGCTACTTCACTATCACAAATGAGGATTTTGAAAATAAATCCTTCTGGGCAAAAATGAGGGATTAATTTTGCCATGTCTTCATTGAAATAAATGAATTATTAATGTCAGAATACATTACTCTTTTTTCAAGAATGCTTAGAATCAACCCTTCTAGTCTAGAAAAACTTGTTTGAAAAGTTGGAACCTTCAAATTTGACTTTGAAAAAAAGATGCTTGCTTTACCTCCTACTTATAACTTCATTACAGCCAGCACCCACTTATTCATACATGTATTGTTTATTTTATAGATCACACTCACCCAGTTTTTATCTAGAACAAGGTTTTTGGCATCCCACTGTAACTCCTGAACTGCATCCCTGTGTTGCCAAGCCAGATGAGCTCACAGAACAGAAACTAATGCTGATATTAGCCTAAGACAGATGTAACTAAAGGAGTAAAATCAGCTGCATCAGAATCCTATTCAGTGTTTTTTCAAAATTCAACGTAAATAAGTTTTGGGTTCCCCACCTCATTCCCTTTCTGGGAAAATCCAGGCTGTCAATGATGGAGTGTTAACTACACAATGCTTAAACAAATTTGGAAAATGAGAGGGAAGAAGGTATTTTTTTTTAAATTCTGGGAAATGGGTGAATAAATCTGTGGCATTTAAATCTGAAAATAGACTGACTCTTGCTTCTTTAATAATATAGATATAATAATGCAATTGTTTAAATCTGAAAACAAATTCAGGCTCTCTCACCATCATGAAATCAATCATTTAAGGAATCAACACATGTTTTTTAAGTCTTGCCTCCTCTGTGCTAGGTTTTTGTTGTCCTTTCTCAAAAAGGAGTATGATGTCAGGGAAGCAATGGCATGACATGAAGGTGAATTGAATTGAAGTGAAGGAGGGTGGTACAGAGTCACCAGCCTCACTCTGTCCTCCAGAGCCATCTGAGTCCAGTCACAAGATATAGATCAGGACAACTGGAGACGGCCCTGGATGCAGGGGGAGACCTTGACTTTTTTTAAGCTAAGGTTTCAATAGGTCTCAGTCTGACTGAAACAGTGCCCTTTCAATGATTAATGCTAGGTAAGAAATGAGGCAGAAAATGGCCTCTTTCACCTAGTCAAAAACAAACAAACAAAAAAATCAGGGAAGGGAAGACCCACAGGGTTTCTGGTCAAAATAGAAACAATTGCTATTCATATTCACTCTGAGCCAGTCAAGGCCCAAACAATGTCCAAATAACTGTGGATACAAAAGAAAAATGAAACCATTCATGATCTTATTTAGCTTACATTCATTCAGCCAGGAGAGACAACACTATCATTAATATTTTCAAAATATTTACCAAATAAATACAAGTTTAAACAGAGAGGGCACTGCCAGGTGTGAAAATTGGTCAAAACTTTCCTTAGAAGGTGATAGTGAGCTATCATTTTAAGGAAGTAAGGAACTCCAAGAGGAGCAGGTGAGGAAGGAATGCAAGGCAAACATGGGGAATGATGAAAATGAAGGTTAGAGACAAGTGGTTTCTGTGAGGAACAGCAAGAAAGCCAGGTTGGCTGCAATGTAGTGTGTGGAAAGGGAGTAACGTAGAATAAATCTAGAAAGATAGGGTAGGGTTATGTTGTAAAGGACTTTAAATATCAGAGAAGTTTCTACTTGATCTTGAAGTTATAGGAGGCGTGAACATTGTACAACCTCAATAACAGTGGCAAAAATTTTTGGTGGGCACAAAATTCTCCATTTATGCCTTGGTTGATATTAATCATCAGAGAATTATAGGCTAATGTTGGAATACATTAGAAAATATGGTTTATAAGTAATAAAAATTCAAAGTCTCATAGAGTACATAGAAGCTTTATGACTCATATTCGTACATACTTTAAAAAAAATCGTTTTATCTTGGCATTAAATTTGCACCCAATTTTTCTTAATTAACAGAGATGGTTCTATTAAAATCCTCCAACAGATAAATCTTTTCTTATTATTTTTGATAACTTTTAATGCAATTGGGACAAAGGGCATGATTATTTTTAAAAATTATTTTATTAAAAAATTAAAATAAAAAAGAGCATTTCTACACAAAAAGCAGAACACAAAAGAGGGATAAAATAAATTTCATGCGTTAAAAATTGTCCTGCTTGTTTGTGCTTCCTTCTGAACTTTCTGTTTTCTTTTGTGTATTTTTAAAAATATTATAACGTCATTTTTTGGGGGGGGGAGAGGAACTCACTATTGCTACCATCTTTACCCCTACCCTCCTCATTAAAAATAGAGAGAAAAAAAGAGAAAAATATGCATAATGAAGCAAAACCAATTCACACAATGGCCATGTTCACAAATGTGTGTCACTGCACCTTGTGTTCATCATTTCTTGGTCAGGAAATAGGTAACATGCATCATCTTAGATGCTCTGGAGACATGGTTGGTTATTGCATTGACTAAAATTTTTTCAAAGTTGTTTTTCTTTTCAGTGTTGTTGAACATATATAAATTGTTCTGGTTTTTCTTACTTCATTCTTCATTAGTTCACACTATATAGAATTCTCTGAAATTATCTCTTTTGTCACTTGGAAATATTCTACAAAAGAATCTGGCATCATCCTTCAAACCAGTTCAATGTATATTGTATTTATTAGAGATATTGCTGTGAAACTAGGCAAAGAGAAGAGTAAAAAATATGGCTGAGAAATGTGGAATGAATAAAGAACTGTAAGAGATCAAAGGCTGGTACTAGAAGCTTCACCAACTGTTGATCATAATTACTGTCTCAAAGAAAGGATTTGAAAGACACAAAACTGAACAACACACTGAATGATATTGATTGTATCTTATTTTGAAGTAAATTAATGGTTATCAATTCAGGAGTCATTTTGGAGTTAGCAGTGTGTAGTTAGATCACTTACGTGTTAAAATAAAGGCAAAAACCAACATAAATGCTGAGGAAAGTGTAAAGATAAGAAAATACTGTATATAACTATAAAGCTAGAGACTTTGAAATGTGGGAAATGGATAAAAGTAAAGACATTAATATAATTATCATCATTTCTTAGAGAAGTTTAAATGATGCAAAATTCACCATAATAGGGAGAGGAAAAAAGTGGTGTTGGTCAGAGAAACAGTTGATCTTAACATATCAACATGTTATATGGGGAATGATGGAAGAAGATGGGTAGCATCACTTATCAAAACAATAGGTAAGGAGGAGCAAATGAATCTGTGGAAAGTTGGACATAAACTCTAACTGTGGAACACATATTAAACTTCAAGGAAGACCACAAATAGAAGTGAAATGGATTCCAGCTGATAGCATTTCTATAGCAATCAATAAGAATGAAACTTACTGGGGCAGAGACAAGATGGCAGAGTAAAAGCAGCAACTTGCTTGAGCTCTCCCCCAAATAACTGTAAAAATGGCTCTAAATAAATTCTAGAGCAGCAGAACCCACAAAAAGACAGAGTGAAACAATTTTGCAGCCTAAGACAACCTGGATGATTGATTGGAAAGGTCTGTTGCACCAGGCTGGGAAAGGAGCGCAGTTCAGCATGGGCTGCGCAGGCAAAGACCAGGCCTCAGTGAACCTGGAGCAGGCATCAGAGGACTGAATCAAGGGGAGCTGTGGTGGTTTCCAGATTTCTCAACTCATAAACACCAAAGACAACTTAGAAGGTCAGTAGGAAAGGTCTATCAGACCCCAGTGAGGGTAGAGCTAGGTCTGGCCCCAGCCCTCGGTGGCAGCTGCTTCTGAAGCTGTTGGCCCACAGATGGAGTGGGGGATCAAGTGACTGACCAGAAGGGGATTGCAGGGATCTCTTTGCTGTGCTAAAAGTCTAGAACCAGAGGGTAAAATAGAAATGGAAAGAATTCACCCATCACCTCCTGAAAGAGATCCCCAAAGAAAAACTCCTAGGAATATTACAGCCAAATCCCAGAGTCCCCAGGTCAAGGAGAAAATATTGCAGGCAGTCAGAACGAAACAATTCAAGTATGTGGAAACACAATCAGGACAACACAAGATTTAGCAGCTTCTACATTAAGTGATGGGAGGGTTTGGAATATGATATTCCAGAGGTCAAAGGAGCTAGGATTACAACCAAAAATCACCTACCCAGCAAAAGTGAGTATAATCCTTCAGGGGAAAAAATGGACATTCAATGAAACAGAGGACTTTCAAGCATTCTTGGTGAAAAGACCAGAAATGAATAGAAAATTTGACTTTCAAATACAAGACTCAAGAGAGGCATGGAAAGGTAAACAGGAAAGAGAAATCATAAGGGACTTACTAAAGTTGACCTGTTTACATTCCTACATGGAAAGATGATGTTTGTGACTCATGAGACCTTTCTCAGGATTAGGGTAGTTGGAGGGGAAAAAATACACACACACACACACACTCATATCTGTGTATGTATATATTTTTATATATATGTACATACATATGTATATATATGTCTATACATACAGAGGGCACAGGGTGAGTTGAAGATGAAGGGATCATATCAAAAAAATTAAATTAAGGGGTAACAGAGGATTATACTGGGAGAAAGGGAGAGGTAGAATGTAGTAAATTATGTCACATAAAATAGACAAGAGACAAGATAAAACTTTTATAGTGGAGGGGAAGAGTGAATCTTAATCTTATTGAATTTGGCTTAAGGAGGGAATAACAGATACACTCAATTGGGTATAGAAATCTATCTTACCCTACAGGAAAATAGGGGGGAAGGGAATAAGAGAGGGGGGATATAGAAGGGAGGTCAGATTGGGGGAGGGGGTAATCAGAAGCAAACACTTTTGAGGAGGGACAGGGTCAAAGCAGAGAATAGAATGAATGGGGGGCGGGATAGGATAAAGGGAAATATAGTTAATTTTTCACAACATGACTATTATGGAAGTGTTTTGCATGACTACACATGCATACCTATATCGAGTCACTTGCCTTCTCAATGGTGGGTAGGGAAGAAGGAAGGGAGAGAATTTGGAGCCCAAAGTTTTAAAAACAAATGTTAAAAAATTGTTTTTACAGCAGCTGGGAAATAAGATATGCAGGTAATGGGGTATAGAAATCTATCCTGCCCTACAGGAAAACAGAATAGGAAGGGGATAAAAGAAGGGGGGGTGATAGAAGGGAGGGCAGACTGGGGGAAGGGGTATTCAAAATTCATGCTGTCTTGGGATGTGGGGAGGAGAGAGGTGGGGAGAAAATTTGGAACTCAAAATCTTGTGGAAGTGAATGTTAAAAACTAAAAGTAAATAAATTAATAATAATAGTGATAAAAAAGAATTAAACTTATTGCCCTATGACCATCACACTTAAAATGTAATACTCTTGTACTAGATATGCTGTGTAAAGAAATAGAAATGGCACATTGAAAGTTGTGGAGAGTTGCAAAACATGCTTTTTGGAAGAAATTTGTTATGAAATAACAATTTAAAGAGCAACTACAATCTGCTGCCCCATGATAGGATTCAAAATGAAATCAGCCATGTACCTTAGTTATTAATTAACCCTCTGGGATATAAAACAGCATAAAGACATTGTCAAAATATTCTTTTGACTCTGGATATAGTAGGTATAGTTAGAAAACTAGTATTTTGCCGAGAGGGATAGAGAATGCTGAGAGTGTTGTGCTAACAAGGGATCGCTGAGTGATGTGGCATTGTGGAATCAACATCTTAAGATAAGAGTCAACCTCAAGAGAGTCTGAATCAACACTTGGACTTTCAGGTATGTCTAAGTGCAAATGTATGGTAGTTTGCTGATTTGGAAGTATTTGGGTACAGATTTTTAGTAATGGTGTGTGTGTGTGTGTGTGTGTGTGTGTGTGTGTGTGTGTGTGTGTGTGT
>NW_020954590.1:37562273-37576431 GCF_900497805.2 Vombatus ursinus | reverse complement strand
TGTGTGTGTGTGTGTGTGTGTGTGTGTGTGTGTGTGTGTGTGTGTGTTCAGATCCCCAGAGGGCAAGAATCATCACCAGCATGAAACTGATCAGTGTGAGGATTTGGAATACAAATTTAGGCATTATGCAGAGGCATTGTCCCCAGCTGAGGCTAAAGAGCTTATGCTGTTTTAGCATTTGAGGGAAAATTCAGGTAAATGTTTTATCTGAATGGCACAGTTCAGAGCTCTAACTAGTCTTTCTATAGGAGAAGAGATCACTCATAGAGATACAGTTAGATTCAGAGCCTCACTAGGTTAATGAAAACTTTTGTGATTGCTTCCTTGATCATATAAAATCTTTATGAAAGTGACCTAACAAGGTTTTTCTTGAAAAGCAAATTAGCAAGCACTGTTGACAGTTTTCTGCAGAAGACTACATCTTCATAGTTATATAACTCAGTGAGAAGTATAAGGAATGTGACAGTTTATCCCATTGTATCAGTTTTATACAAAATAGTATTTGATTTAGCAGAGTCAAATAAAGGGGAAAGGGGGAAGGTAAGAAGCTTTTAATAAGTGCAAGTACCTTACAAATATCTCATTTGATTCTCACAATAACCCTGAGAAATAGGTACTCCAGCTGTTCAATTTCTTCTGAGCCATCCCAGAATGCTCCCAAACTTGGGCACTCATAGAAGCCCTTGTATGTAAGCCAGTGGTAGAGAGAAAGGGAATGAATGACAGACATAACTCAGTTCCAGGGTAAGGAGACAGAACTGAAGTAACGAGATGCCGAGGAGGCCACAGTGCCTGCATACTTCACCATATTATCCACCTCTATCACCTTTTCAAGAGGGAAGTCTGCCAATACATTCCCTGGCATTTTACTACAAAGGTGCAGCTTCACCTAATTATGCCCTTAAATCAGGTTCCAGTCTGTTGGCCGGGTTAAAAAAATGGAACTGATTTTTCTGAATCTTTTACGTCCTGAAAATCTAGTTGCAATGGAGAACGAAGTCTGGCTTTATTTCAGCAAAAATCTGGGCATACACTGAGTGCCTGACTTAGAGGAATTCTTGAATCCCCGGGAAATGCACCAATCTTTAGGAGTTTCAGATGGAAGTATATATGGATTGAACAGATTACTTCCCATTAGAAATAAATGGGCCTTGAAGTTGGCACAGTTCTATACAGATTTACTCACAAATGTCTGAAAAGCCTGGGGCAGCCAATTTAAATTATACTTCATTTTAAACCCTAAGAAGAGAAAAAAGATGAAGTTCCATCCAGTGTTTTTGCATTTGGCCCTTCAAGTGACTTGTCAGCCTCCCACACACAGAGACAATTGCCTCTTCCTTTGATGCTGCTTTCATTTTGTAGAAGAGCTGCTAACTCAACAATACAACTTTGAGAGACAAATGTTGAAATTAAAATAAAAACAAATGTCTTTGTTTTCTATCCACAGCACATTAGGTCCCTATCTCTAGCCTTACTGTCAAAACAATTTCTTTATCTTTTTTTTTTATAAAGGGAAAATCTACATTCATTTTCTCTTCAGTGCAATTGGCTTAGAAATGTCCTTAATATGAATCGAATACATTGCTTCATCCTCTAAGTTATTCAGTTTTCAATAAATGTTTACTAAATACATACTATGTGCTATGCAATTGGTCCATGGAAATCTATTTTTAAATTGAAAAAGGTGACTAAGCCTCATCTGTGGCTACACCTGATGCAATGGTGGAAAGACTAGCAGGCACTGTGATTTTCTTTTTTTTTTCTTGTTCCTTTTTTTTTAATTTTTTTTAGGCAATTGGGATTAAGCGACTTGCCCAGGGTCACACAGCTAGTAAGTGTCAAGTGTTTGGTCTGAGGCGGGATTTGAACTCAGGTCCTCCTGACTTTAGGGCCAATGCTCTATCCACTGCGCCATCTAGCTGCCCTGAGGCATTGTGATTTTCAAATCCATCTTTTTTTTTTTTTTTTTTTTTTGGTGCACAATTGAGAGAATACACTGGTTTGGTTCATAGTGATTATACACACACATACACAAACATATATGTATGTATGTATATATGTGTGCATATATACATATACATACATACATACTATATATATATATATGATAGGGATGTGTCTTTCTCAAAAGCTAAGGAATATTTTGTACAATTAAAATTATTCCCTCATGAAAATTTGCTGCATGATTTTGATTTTTAATAAAACTTTAGATTCACCTGATGAAGTGATGGGACTTGGACCCCTAAAAGGAAAAGACCATGTCTTTGAAAACAACCCAGTCCCTGAATTTTCCCATACATTTCAGCAGCCCAGATCACTGAAGCCTCTGCCCAAGGGAACCAGCCTAGATCACAAAATTAGCTTACTTGATGTTCCTGTGGTATACAGACCACTCATTAATCCCATCCAGATACTTCCTTTGCATTTTTAAGCATCACCCCCATTAGGTTGCAGATTCCCTAAGAACCCTGACCTGCTTCTATTGACTTTGCAATAAACTTTGTCTTTTGGCTGGAAGAAGGTTTGAGTGTGTGAATTCATTGCAGGTGGATGTCGCATCGTACCCTGACATTTTGGGGTTCCCAGCAACCCCAAACTGCATCAGTAATGATTTATATGCCCAAGCTTCTGTCACATTTAACTGCATTACAAACTTTTACAGTTCTAAGGCAATACAAAATATACAACTCAAAACTGATTTCCTACTTCTGTTTTATATACACACACATACACACATATACATATGTGTGTATATGTAAAATCTCATAATTCTTATGATAGTAGGTGATGACAATTAATCATGTAAAGTTACACAGTCACTCAAATGTTTATATTATACTATCCAGGGGCTCCCTGGATCCCTATAATAATGCATTTATGGGTTATCTCACCAAACATCAGGAAGCTTTTCCTATAGCCCCTAACATTGCCTGTGTTCCATTACAAGGTTGAGAAATAAAAGTAAGAGCTCTAAATAATGAAACAGATACTTACCCCTATAAAGTATCAGATAATCAAGCAACTACTAATGAAATAACATAAGATTTGGTGAGTCCTTTGGTTTTTTCCCAATCTTTTTTCTAGACAAATATATAAATGTCAACTTCCATGAGCAACTGCGTGATTTAAAGCAAACCCAAACACGCCCCAGTCAGATATCCCATTCTAAGCATAATGGACCCAAAACTGAAGTGCCTATGTTCTAAGAGGAAATACATTCCTCTTAGTAAATACACTATGTTTTCCTCATCCTATACAAACATTAGATTTTACAGCATCTAAGAGCTCCAGGCCAATTTGGCTAAAAGACTACATTTGATATATATCCAAAGTCAATAATTTTAGATGACATTTGATAAAGTTGTCTATATATTCTCCCAATTTCAAAAAAATTTCATTTTTAAAAATCAGGAAAGGTGAAAGGAAATACATAAAGGAAGAATACCATTTCTTCATTTTCAAACTGCATGTTGTACTGGGCTGCATCTTCTGGCATTGGCTTCTGTACAATATTTCTGCAAACGAGCCATGTGGTCAAACTAGCAATGAACATTCCGATATCTGGTACAAATACTCTGATCCCATTGCCAGCATCTGCTCCCTTCAAGCTACAGAAAAAGGAAAAAAAAAGTAAGGAGAGGGAAATTAGTTGTATTAATGTTTCTTTGGTAGAACATCTTAAAATGTGAAAAAAAATGTGCTTATCATGAAGTCCAGTAATTATAAACCTGAAAGTAAAACAATTGCCCAACATTGGGCATCTGGATGGTGTGGTGTATATATAGATCACTGTTCTTGAAGCCAGTATGACCTGAATTCAAATCCAGTTTAGACACTTACTAGTTGTGTGAACATTGGAAAGTTACTTAAGCACTGTCTGCCTCAGTTTCCTTAGCTGTAAAATGACAATAATAGCACCTATGTCACAGGATTGTTGTGAGGATCAAATGAGATATTTATAAAGTACTTAGCACAGTTCTTGGTTTATAGTAGGTACTTAATAAATGCTTATTCCCTTTCCTTTTTCTAACACATAGGTTGGCGCAGTCATTTGATGTTTTACTCAAATGAATAAAGCTTGATGTTTCAAGCTTTGTGACATCAGTAAATTTGGCAAGAAAGTCAACTAAGCCATCATCTAAGTCATCAAGACAATCTTTGGGGCACTCTACTAGAAATCTGCTTCCAAAATTATATTACCCCATTAATGATTCCTCTATATGTCCATCTGTTCCATCCGTTCCAAATCCACCTAACAATGCAGCTATATAGTCCATTTTTTCTCCATTTTGTCCACAAAGATAAAATGAGAGACTATGTCAAATATCTCACTGGAAAATTTAATCTTCAATTGCTAATTTGAATAAAATAATATCTTTATTAAAAAACATCTCCAAATTAATAAAGATTAGAACTTGAGATTAATGGCTCTTGCTTCTATCCCCAGAAAATGAATTGTAGATGAAAGAAACAAAAGCAGGGAAAAGTTCAGGTACAAAAATATCTGTTATTATAAGTCACCAGAAAAAAATCCATTATTAAAATGTTATCATTACTCCTATGTTATACCCTTCAGAAGCATTCTTTCCCTGAAATGTTAAAACATGGTTTACAGAACAATTTAATAACAGCACTTTCTGGATCTGTGAGTGCAAAGTAATATACAGAATGAAAAAAAGAGAAAGGGATGGTAAAATAAAAATTAATCAAAGGTTGAGAAATATTTTAAACACATATTTCAAATGAACTGGTTAACAGAGTGATCAGGAAAGAAACAGTTAAAACTAGTAGAAAGTTAGGAAACAAAAGGAAGTGAAAAAGGAGAAAGAGGTACATAAAGGAGCCTAAAGATCACCTCAGTGTTGAATATGAAAACATTCCCACTGGGCAAATGGAATAAGAAAGTATACCAAATTAAGGCACATTCTGCTCAATTTCATAGCTTCAGCCTACCTTTTCGGGTTCATTACACAATACTCTTCATGAACTCTACATTCCAGATAAATAACCCCATTTGCTGTTTCCCATGCAGGCTATTCATCCCTCTAGGTTCTTCTGCACAGATCATCCCTCATGCCTAGAATGTTCTCTCTCTTCGTCTCCACTTCATATATTGCTTAGCTTCCTTTAAGGTTCAGTTCAAGTGCACCTTTTATAAGAACCAAATCTCACACATGGATAGTTGTCTCCCATTGAAAATTACTACACATTTATACCATGTGTGCATACACACATGCAGCAATCTACACAGACATACATATATATACATGTTATATTACACATTGTTTCCTCCCAATAGAATATAAGGGAAGGGAGGACAGTTTCATTGTCTGTCTTTGAATCACAAACATCTTGCACAGTCCGTGACACATAATAGGCACTTAATAAATGCTTTTTGACTAATAGAGATAGCTCCAAAGGAGTAAATAAATTTCACAAGTAAAAAAAAATAACACCTAGGGAAAAACAACCCAGAATATACTTATATGGTAATAGCTTCTAAATTATCATGTCAGACTTAGGAAATGAATCAAGGAATAACTATTTCCTAAAGGCAAAGATCTAATAAACTCCTGTGGCCATAACTGCATCCTCCAAATTCATCAGGAATGATGATTAAAATGATTAAAAACAAAAGAAAACTATCACCACACCTTCATATACCAGCAATGCTGCATACTTGCAATGCCATTTGTAACTTTTATTGTTGCACCCTAAGAAACATAGTGATCTGTGAAACAGGCTCTGTTGTGGGGGAGAGAGGGGGGAGTCGGGAGGGGGGATACAAATACAAAGAATGAAACAATCCCTACTCTCCAAGAGTAATGGAGGAAGATAACAAGTACAAAAAATACATATATACAGTGTAAAGACACAAATAGCAATAAAAATAATCAATCAATAAACATTTATTAAGCACCTACTATGTGTCAGGGACTATGCAAGGTAGTTAAATACAAGTCAGTTTGAGAGGAAAAGAGGTGGACTAAAAAGACCTTAAGATTTATCTCAGCTCTAACATTTTATCACTGAGTCATGCCAGACTCTTCATGATCCCTTTCGGGGTTTTCTTGGCAAATATACTGGAATGGTTTGCCGTTTCCTTCTCCAGCTCATTTTACAGATGAGGAAACTGAGGCAAACAGGATTAAGTGACTTGCCCAGGGCCACATAGCTAGCTAGTGTCTGAAGCCAGATTTGAATGTAGGAAGATGAGTCTTCCTGACTTTAGGCCTGACACTCTATTCACTGAGCCACCTATTTGCCCCAACTCTGACATCTAATGTATCTATTATAAATGTGTACTACTGAGTGAAAACTATTTTTAATATTCAAATCATGTTGAAACTAGTAGGTTCAGAATTAGATCATTTCTCCCAGAAGTGTGTGGTGATCTGATTTGTTTCAATACTTATTAAAGTCTTTTCTTTATTACATGAAATCCTAAGTAGCAGGACTTGATTATCATTTTTTTCAGCTTACACTCAATACATTAGTGGCTAGATTGATGAGAATTCCTTTCTTTTAAAATAAAAATCAGTGGTTGAATATTTCACATCCCTTCTTCATCTTTTCCATTTGGAACAAGCTACTCTTCCTCATCATACCCCCCAGCTGGCTTTTTACTTTTCCCATGTAAGAGCTGCAAAATAAGTCTTTTAAGCCACAATCCTTCTTTTGTTGGAATGATGTCCTTGAAGTGGGAGGGATTAATGATTTGAGATACTTCCTCCTGGGCATATTTATAGACTGTAACTCATAATAATCATAATCATACTAATAATATTAATATTGAGAGGAATTAATATTATATCATATCATTATAATAATTACTAATTATTAATTGTGATCTACCCTTTTTCCTTCTGTTTTCTTTAAAGACCCAACTTCTACTAAGGTGAGCCAGTCTTTGAAGAATATAATTGATTAATGAGATTGATGACAGCCCTCAAGGCACATGCTCCTCAATTTTGGGCAGGACTCCACCCACCTAGGAGATCTAATTTCTGCTTAAAGCATAAACAGAAGCCAGTCTGAGTGAATCCCTTTCCTGAGGGAAGGAACCTCTGTCCTTCTCTTCTCCATTAGAGTTTAGGGTGGTCCAGCTCATAAAGAAGAAAAGCAGCCAGAGAGGTCCTATGGAAATGGATTCCCCTGCCCAGGTTGCTGGAGGCTTCTGAGTATAACCACAATGATGGTTATCATTCACGCTTTGAAAACTTTATTTTGCAAACTGTGAAAGGCAAATAAAAGAAACAGGACTGATTTTCACTAGAACTAAAACAAATTCCACTATCAATCTGTGCCTGTGGATAAGTAAGTAGAGTGAACTTTTCTAAATCCTATTTCCATAGATGAATCAAGATAGAATATTGGTTCCAAAAACCAAAGATACTAGACCACAAATCCTATGAGACTCAGTTTACTTTACAACCTAGCTTTTTCATTCTTAATTTTAGAGGAAGAATTTTTTTTTTACTCATTCTCTGATGCCCAGTCAATTACAGACTGTCTCCATTCACTGTCTCCAATTCAGTCTGTGTAATATCCAAACTGTCTGCCTATGCAATATTGAAATGACAATATAATGATATCTGCCAAAGGCCTCTTTCCTCAGTGCTTTCATAAAATTGGGAAGGGAGGAAGACTAAATTATTCACACCCAAATTTGGACTGGGTTGTGAACTAAGCTAAGCAACTTGTAATGAGATGGAATAACATGAAAGCCTACTGGTGCTCCCTCCCACACAAACCTCCAACAAATATGTAAAATATATCCAAATACTTCAATACTGATGGTAGAAATATTGAAAAGCATTTGCTGTTACTGTGGTTTATGACAGACTAGTGTAGATGAAAACAATAATAGATTGGGTTTATCTTATAACAGTCAATGTCTTCAGAAAAGTATCTATCATTGTTTAGGACAGTCTTTTTAAGAGTAAAAAAATATTTTGAGGTATACAGTTATTATCATTTATGAAAAAAGATATGGATAAGAAACTGAGGAATCTTCATCCATTTTTCAGCTCTATTTCTTATTTTCTGCATTGCTTTGAGGGGGAAGAAACTTTTTTGTTTTGGTGAGGCAATTGGGGTTAAGTGACTTGCCCAGAGTCACACAGCTAGTAAGTGTTATGTGTCTGAGCCTGGATTTGAACTTAAATCATCCTGACTCCAGGGCCAGTGCTCTATCCACTGCGACACCTAACTGCCCCTACTTTTCCCATTCTTGATCAACTTTTCTTCCTGCAAATTAGAATACATTCATTTTCCTATAAGTCTAGTAGGCTAAATAGTAACCATACCAGACTCGAGAGCCTTTCTTTACTCAGTACAAATAAAGGTTAATTTGAGGAGTTCACTTCTATTTGGAAAGTTGGAGGAATGAATCTTGAAGTACAGTAAAAAAAAGATTCCCACCAGCCCCTATTCCCTTCCAAACTTTGCTATGACTGTTGAGGCCACCATCATTTTATTATTGTTACATAAATCTACCCATCCTTCAAAATTCTGCTTATGATTCATCACTTTCATAATCTGAAAGGTTGTCTAATCAAAAATAGACTAGATTTACCCTGCTTTGCCCTAGAGGGTAGAACTAGAAAAATTAAGTGGATATTATAAGGATCTCAATATCCAGCTCAATCTAAATAGAAATGCTCTTACTATTAGAGTTGACCAACAATGGAAACTATCATTTTCATCCATCATCCATAAAAGGTTTTCAAGCAGAGGGTGACTGATTGCTTGTTGGTGATACCATAGAAAGGATACATCCTTTAGGGGTTAGACTAGATGACACTGAAGATGATGCTTCTAAGACCATGGTACTGTAAGTTTTTACTGAACACTCTAGGTCTTGTTGATTTCCCCTTTTTCTGAGAGAAAATACACAATCAATAACCACACATTATTCTCTCTATGTTTTAGTATATGTCAGTTTCACAGTATGTCTCTAACTCAGCTGTGAGCTTTTCTCAGCTGTGGACTGCTTTCCACCTGTTCCACCTGACTCTCACACATGGCTCCGAGAAGCTGTAGCATACATAGTGTCCACACCCTGGTAAACCGTTTCAGCAGATGGGCTACACCAGGTTGAGGATAACCAAGGGGTCTCAGACCTGTTGGTGAGTCAGGGAGGTGTCTACCCCAAGCATGTGAAGACTTCCTCTGGTGGAATGGGAGGATGAGAACAATTTGTTCCAATGGCCATGAAGGCAGCTGTAGCAGGCACTGTGGAGTGCTTAGAGCTTGGTTAGACATCAAAGACACCAAGGTCATCCACTGCACCTTGAGCCATCACCAGTCATCTTGATTCTGTCCTGCCATTGGACTGTGATGACTCTGGAGGAGAGAGTGAGGCTGATGACTTCGTGCAACTCTGCCTCACTTAAATCCAATTTATGCACAAATAAAAAGACATCACCCATACCGTTTTGCCATTTTACCTATCTTGAAGTCCTGTGGCAAAAGGCAAGTGATGAAGCAGCAGGTGTGTTGGGAGCTATTGTCACAATCCTGTACACAGGCGACCCAGGCCATAGGATTATTTTCTCATCTCCAGTTCTTCATAAAATTTTTCTTTGACCTCACCAGGATTCATCATGGTGGGAGCATAGTCACAGATGATGCTGAGGCCATTTGGTTGAAGTCAATGCCTCCCTAGCTGAAGTTCCAACTGAGGAAGAGGTTTTGAATGTCATTAGGCTCCTTTTGTGTGACAAAGCACCTGGTGATGATTCTATTTACAAGGTAGGGGGTTCATTTTTCATACAGAAGCTGACTGAAATTTTCTAGGTTATATGACAAGAGTAAGTTATCCCCCAGGGGTTCAAGGATGCCTCCATTGTCCATCTCTATAAAGGCAAAGGGAAGAGATTGTCCTGTGACAATCACAGAGGAGTCTCTCTCTTAGTCATTGCTGGTAAGATTCTTGCCAGAGTCCTCCTTAATAGGCTGATCCTTTACCTGGACATCTACCTGAGAGACAGTGTGGCTTTAGAAAGGGCCAAGGAACAGTCAATATGGTGTTTGCAGCCTGACAATTCCAAAAGAAATGCCAGGAGCAGAACAGAGGTTTGTACATGATGTTTATAGATCTGACCAAGGCCTTTGATTCTATCAGTCATGAGGGCTCATGGAAAATTATGTCAAAATTTGTTGCCTGGAGAAGTTCATCAGCTTCATATGTCAATTTCAAGATGGTATGCTTGGCCAGGTTCTGGATAATGGACTCTTGTGCTTTCCTAGTCAACAATGGAGGGAAACAAGGCTGTGTCCTTGCTCCCATGCTTTAAATTTAGCATGATGTTTTCAGTCATGCTGTCAAACGCTTTCAGTGAGGAAGAACATGGCATCAAGGTCAGTTACCACACTGATAGTAAATTCTTCAACCTGAAAAAGCTACAAACTAAGACTAAAGTGGAGGGAGTGTCGTTGCATGATTTTCTCTTTGCAGGTGATTGTGCAGTCAATGTGGCCTCTGAAGCTGAGATGCAACAAAGTATGGATCGATTCTTTGCTGCTTGTGCTAATTTTGGCCTAACAATTAACACCAAGAAAACACAGGTGCTCCATCAGCCACCACCCCATCATTGGTTATAGCAAATGGAGAAGTTGTGAACGCTGTGGATAAGTTCACTTACTTTGGTAGCATACTTTCCAGGGGTATACACATTGATAATGAGGTTGACGCACACATTACTAGAGCTTGCTCACTGTTTGGGTGCTCCAAAGGAAAGTATGGGAGAGAAGAGGTATTAGATTGACTGTCAAACTGAACGTTTACAGAACTGTTGTGTTGACCTCGTTGTATGCCCTGTAAACCTGGGCAGTATACCAGTGTCATGCCAGGAAACTGAATAGCTTCCATTTGAATTGTCTTAGGAAGATTCTGAAGATCACCTAGCACGATAAGATACCAGACACTGAGGTTCTTTCTTGAACTAAATTGCCAAGCATTCAAATTCTGCTTCAGAGAGTGCAACTATGATGGGCTGGTCATGTTGTTCAAATGAAAAACATATGCTTGCTAAAAAGACTATTTTATGGAGAACTTATATTGGGTAAGCATTCAGTGATACAAGGACACTCTCAAGGTCCCTCTTAAGAACTTTGGAATTGATTGTGTGACATGGGAGACACTGGAACAGGACCATTCAGCATGGTGTGCCCACATCAGAGAAGGTATTGTCCTCTATGAGCAAAGCAGAATTGAAACAGCTCAAAGGAAATGCAGTATGCACAAATTTAAAGAAACCACCTCAAATGTTCACATGAATTATTTGTATAGCCCGACCTATGATAGAGTATTCCAAGCTCATTTTGGTCTGATCAGCCATAGGCAGACACACTGAAACTTGACTCTAACATAGTGATGCCATTTTGGTCCTCTTTGAGAATGAAGGCCAACAACCTACCAATCAACCATATGTCAGTTTCACAGTATGTCTCCAACTCAGCTGTGAGCTCTGGATATAGATCACAGAATTGGCTTTGAGTCCAGACTATGCCGTGATTAATTTTTTGATTTCATTGTGATATGACAACCCCCTTCTTAATATTGAGTCCCAGTTTACTCAACTATAGATTTAAAAGTATATGATCTTCACTGCTTTCCTCATGAGCTTGTTGTTTCACATAAAATCTAGGTTATGTATGTGAAAACATTAAAAAAAACCCAACTTACAGTAATATGAGGTATTATTGTGATTTCTATCACTATAATTGAGGGGAGAAGGATCCTTTGTATTTTTTTCATTTTCTCAATTAAACATAGCACTGAGCTAGGCACATAGTTGGCAATAGACACATACTTCTAAATTTTTTTTCTAAGAATTACATGAATTGATGCTGAGTGAAGTGAGCAGAACCAGGAGAACATTGTATATAGTAACAGCTACATTGTGCGATGATCACCTTTGATAGACTTGGCTCTTCTCAGCAATACAATGATTTAAGACAATTCCAAAAGACTTATAATAGAAAATACTATCCACATCCAGAGAAAGAACTATGGAGTCTGAATGCAGATCAAAGCACACTATTTTCACCTTTTTGTTGTTTTTTTTTTCTCATAGTTTTTCCCTTTTGTTCTGATTCTTCTTTCACAACATGACAATTGTGGAAATATGTTTAATATGATTGTACATGTATAACCTATATAAAATTGCTTGCCATCTTGGGGAGGGGAAGGAGGGATGAAGAAAAAAAAAGTTTGGAACTCAAAATTTTATAAAAGTGAATGTTGAAAACTTCACATTTAATTGGAAAAAATAAAATACTATTAAAAAGCTGTTAAAATTTTTAAAAAAGAATAAATCCAAAGACTTTGGTCCCCTGACCAACTCCCTATCATGTAATGGAAAGTGAACCATATCTGGAATCAGGGGCCCTGAATTCAAATCCTGACTCTGCTAGGATTTGCCCTTGTGTGCCCTTGAGAAAAATTACTTAACCTTTCTGGGGTCAAAATATTATTATTATTAGAGAGGGCTGGACTTTATGATCTCTAAGTACTTTTTTAGCTCTAGGAAACCCACATCATCTGTCTCTACCACCTTTCCTTGTTTAACATATGCACTCTGTGTTTGCAAAAGCAAGTTCCTTTAGCCCTACACACCAGAATATGTTGTTGCTGCTTGCTATTTGGAGTCCTCGAGTGATTTATTCCTGAAGAGGGAGAAACCACTATCACAACAAAAATATGAAACAGAAAGCCACAGCTTTAAGGCACATATCCTGAAGCACTAGAGACCTCAACAGCCATACTGCCTGGCTACCACATTAAAACAAAGCCTGCTTCACATTCTCCAGCTGGGGAGCCACTGGGATCTGATGGATGTGGGGTCATGCCAAGAGCAACATGGAAAACAGAAACCTTGGTCCTTGAGCAATGCTAACTATAAAATCCAACAAATCAGACATTAACTCCTACTTGAATTCCTGCATTAAATGGCATGAGAAAAGTGAACTAATAAAATTAATCTAGCTGAAAAGAAAATAAGGCACACATGGGTGGCAGGAACAGAGTCATATATAGCCGCTGAACCATACAAACTATTACTCAACAAAAAATGTGAGAGGCTTGGGGAGAATTGCAAGCTCCTGAATTGCAATCTTTCATCTTCTAAATGAACTTCAAGGCCAATGTTACCCAAGGAATGCTGGGGATAGTGGTATAATATGAAGTTTCTTTTTTGTGGAAATAAACATGAAGATCAATTAAATGAAGTGAGGATATTTAGTCTGGAGAAGAGAAAATAGGAGACATGATAGCTGTCTTCAAGCATTTGAAGGGTCATCATGTAGAAATGGGATTGGACTCATTCAGTTTGGTTCCAAAAGATAGAGGTTGGAGCAAGAGATGGAAGGTGCAGAGAGGCAGATTTAGGCTCAATGTAAAGAAACATTTCCTCACAATTGTAGCTTCCTTGAGAGATAGTGAGCTTCTTATCAGTGGCAGGTACCATGCCATGTCTGGATGACCACTGGATGGGAATGCTGTAAAGGAAACTCTTGTTTGAGTATAGGTTCAATTAGATGTTCTCTGGGGCTCCTTAACTTTGAGATTCTGCATGAATATGTTGCCAAGATCAATCCCTCTGAGTCACATTATATAAGGGATAAAATAGTGAAAACTCTAGGTTTAAAACATGACAATAAAATGGTAGAAAAGCACTACGCAACTTATAAAAGTGCAAAACTTAGGCAAGAAGCAGCTTCATCTGCTTGCTTCAGGTTCTAAGATTTATAGATTTCATAGTTTTTTTTTAATTGGTTGCTATAAAATTCCTAATCATTCCTGATTATAATTCCTCTCTAGTTCTAAAAATGTGAAGAGATGAGGAACCTATAGTTCAAAGAATAAGGCGAGAAGTGCCCACTTGAAGCAGCCCCCATGCATGTTATAAATTTGGTCACTTTAATGCACTAAAATAGATTTCCAACTATGTTTCTCATCCGTTTTCACTCTTTCAGACTTCTTCATCATGCCAACTCCCTTACATCCTACCCCTAATGGATATTTTCTCCTTCCCCTAGCTTTCCTTTATTAAATTGAAAACTCTTTGAGGGCAAGGTCTTTCTCTTTCTTTCTTTCTTTCTTTCTTTCTTTCTTTCTTTCTTTCTTTCTTTCTTTCTTTCTTTCTTTCTT
>NW_020954590.1:37521955-37562173 GCF_900497805.2 Vombatus ursinus | reverse complement strand
TTCCTTCCTTCCTTCCTTCCTTCCTTCCTTCCTTCCTTCCTTCCTTCTTTCTTTCTCTCTTCTCTCTTTCTTTCTTTCCAAAAGTTCCTGGCACTTAGTAAGCACTTAAGAAATGCTTATTTATTTAGTGACTGACTTTCAGAATATTATTTTTAACTATTTCTGGTGATTCAGTCAGTGATCATTCTGATAGTAGCTTGGTTGGTAAAACGATATTGAATAATTATTGAGAGAAGAACCCAGAAGCATATTAACCTCAACTATTGTCTCTTCCATAAAGGTAGTGTTGTGATGTGATTTGAAAGTGAGTGGAAATTCAAGACTTGTAATGAGTTGCCTTGGGGCTTTCGGTTAACCCTTTCAGTGGTTTTGATTTCTAAACTAGGAGAGACATGTAAGATCTCTTTGGAAACTTGGGGAATTATGTTACTTAAAAGGGGATGGGGAAAACAGTAATTGAATAGTTTAAAGTCATCAAATTAAAGACACTGAATAAGACTCTCTTTTTCAGATGGACCTTCTCTCATGACCCCTGTAAGTTTTGAAAAGCATGCCAGTTCAATGTGAAAAAAATACAGAATGAGAAGGGAGATGATTCTATTTTGTCTTAAAGCCTCAATGACCAACTCCAATGGGACTTCCTATGGTTATTTCCTGTTCCTTGGAAAATAAATAGAAACAAAATAATTTTTGGGTTCTTTGCTTTGTCTGTAACATTACAGACAAGAATACACCTGGGGCATAGAATACATCACAGAATACATCTTTGAGCTCTCAGTTGTAGAGTGCAAACCATTTTTGTAATTGTTATTCAATATAAATAGAAGGGCCAAAAAACAATTAGCTTCATGGAAACTATACATCTTTGGTAAGCATAGGTTAGGAGTAGACAAACTGGATGTCCATTTGATAACAGGCTAAACTAGAAATTTACTCCTTACTAACCTGGTAACTTGGTATCCTATGCTGCTTGCTCTCCATGAACCCAATTGTTTCTACTTGGGATATGAACATTTCATGGGAAAAATGCCACATGTAACTCTATTATTCAAGGGGGCAAAACATTTGCCTTACACAATTTGTCATCATGTATTCCTGCCAAACTTGTAGTACTCTAAAAATGTTCATGCTCAGAAATAGTGTCTAAATATTGGTGCTAAAAGCAAATTCAAAAGCTTAGACTTAATTTACTACTAGTAGTTATGAATTTTGACAGGTGCAAAATGGACTATTAAAAAGATAGGGACATTTTTAGTACTAGACATAGCAAGATTCTGTTGTCAGAAAGCCAATCTTCCTATCTCCCCACCCCCCACCCTGTTCTGGAAGATTTCTTACTATAAAGCAGGGGTTCTTACCTTGGGGTCTATATGAATGGGAAAATACTTACCTTTTTATTTTTATTAACCTCTAACTGAAATTTAGTATTGCCTTCAATTATAATGTAGACAACAAACCATTATTCTAAAAATTTCTCTAGATTGTCAAAAATGGTCTATGACACACCAAAAAGATTAAGAACCCCCTCTCTAAAGTCATCTAAATTGGTGATTAGTGAATTTTGCCTGTTAAGAGGGCTTTCCAAAAGGTGCCAGGCTATTTTACTTGGCATGTTATCTATTCAGGACATTTAAATGTCTAATGGAAAAATATTTTCACTGGCTCAGTATCAATTAGGCAAAGTCATTCTTGGATAGGCTACGCAGTCACCTTACAGGGTACAGATGTGAGCATCCACCAGCTGGGGAAGTGAAAACCATCCAGGGCCCTGCTTTTTAACTCATCTTCAAAAGGAGAGCAAGCTGGGCTATATAATGTTAAATGTTGATTTGACTAGGCAGAAAGGCCCATCTTTTTTCATCGGAATTCAAAGAAATTACTTGTCAAGTAGAATGCAAACCTAAAACCTTTACCCAACCCATTTTATTTTTTGTAGACACATTGCTTAAAGTTAAGTTCTGCCCCACAAAAGAGAAGGAACAATTTATGCAAATGAATATAAAATTCCAGCTCAACCTGAAAATAAATTATATCTGCTCATTTAGAGTTTTATTTTTGAATGACATTTGAATATAACTCTGGGCTCACCTGAGTATCTCTTTAACTGCTAGAGAAATAAGTATGAAATGAAAAATAAAATGGTTCTCTACTAAAGAGTGTCATTCACTATCAGGCTAGATCTCTTGGCTCCAATTTGACCAAAAATTGATGATTTATATAAAGGAAGAACGATTGAAAGAAATAAAAAGATTTGGAGTGACATCAAGAATAAATCAATCACACAAAGCAAAGTACAGCTACAAATTTTGGCTGCTTTTCAAAATCAAAAAAAAATCTTAGCTAAAAGGGTTAAAAAAAGTGCTCTCTAAAATGTCAGCATTAGGGGGAAATGAAAAATCATAACAATCCTAAAACCCTTTACTAAGGTAGCTAGACAGAAACTATTTTATTGGCTTCTCCTCCTTGGGGATTTCCTTAACAGAAAAATTTATGGCAAGGATAAAATTAACAATATAGAATTCAGAGGAAACATTTTCTTCTGTGAATTATTTTGATTGCAATCTTGGGAAAACATCATGTTTTAATATAGTATGGCATATTAAAAAAGCACTGGATGAGGAATTATGGTCACATTATTGGGAAACATTCATTCAAACAATTTTCATTTCCTCATATATACAGCCAATATACACATACACACACATATAAAGCATTACTGTTTCAACTTTTAGGCATACAAAGCTAAATGGCCTACATATATGCTATATACATACACAAATACATGTATGTATCCTACACATACCCATATATATACACCTATGTAATACACTACACATTTATACAACATATAATACATTGTATACAATGTATGTAGCACCTGTATACATACATGTATAATCATAGTTGTAGTCAATGAACATTTATTAAGCCCTTACTCAGTTCTAGGTGCTGGAGATACAAATATGAATAATGAAAGACAATCTCTGCCTGTAAGGAGCTTGCAAGCTAAGGAAGAAAGACAACACACTGATGGAACCTGAAAAAGCCTGGAAGTGTGGGTGTGTGTGTGTGTGTGTTGGGGGAGGGATATGGTAGAGAAGTCAGAGATCACAGAGTAGTCAGTCAAGTGAGAAATGAGGAGATGCTCTAAGCTGATCTCCCTCTTTAAATGGAGGTTTTGGAGTTCATGGATCTACCATTCAATCAGAGGGGCAAAGGGTAGTAATGAGGTGGAGACTGATGGGATCCCAAGACTGTTGGGATCTTGCAGTTTATGCCAATAGTGAGCTTCCTGGGGAACAATTGGAGAAGGGAGAGAAATCTAGGAGTAGTACAGTTGTGTGGGTGTCTATCTATCTATCTATCTATCTATCTATCTATCTATCTATCTAATGCTTTCTATTCCCCCATCTCACTATTCTTATTCACAAACATTTGCCCTAGCTACTCATCTCCTTAATGTCGCCCTAGACAGGTCATGATTCCTTCTTGTTTCTATTCCTTTGGTTAACATTTTTTACCACTCTCCTAAAAAAAGTTCTATTTGTCAATCAAAATCCTATTCACCTGTGAAGGCTCAGGTAAAGTATTTCCTCTGGCTCCATATCTATGATCTTATGCCCTTTTTGATCACTCCATCCTTCATGGATCTCCCTCTTTTCTGACCTCTATGAATGCTTTCTTTAAAACTCAGTTTGATAGTGATGTGGTGGAAATAGAAATGATCTGGGAGTCAGAAGACCTAAATTTGAATCTTTTTTTCTAAGCTCAGTAATTTTTGGTGCTAGATAAATCATTTCACTCCACTGAATCTCATTTCTTCTTCTGTAAAATGAGGTTGCTGTTGTTGTTGTTATTTGTTTGTACTTCATTCTCAAACATCAGGGAGGTGATGCCATGACATGCAAGTGGATTGGATTTAAGTGAGGGAGGGCTGCATAAAGTCCCTTTCTTCTCTGGAGCCATCTGGGTCCAGTGGCAAGATATACATCAGGAAGACTGGAGATGGCCCCAGATGCAGAGGGAGACGTTGGTCTTTTTAAGCTAAGGTCTTGAGTAGGTATCAGTATGAATCCATTCAGTGATTAAGGTTAGGTAAAAATGAGGCAAAGAATGGCTTCTTTTCCTATTCAAAAAAAAAATAAAATCAATCTGGGAGGGAAAGACCCTCAGGGTTTCTGGCCAAAACAGAAACAACTGCAGACCATGGGTGGGGGAGAAGGTTAATTATGAACTGTACAACAAAAGGGGGGGGCAAAGACAGACTGACAGAGAGACAGAGCATATATACATATGTATGAATGCATGGATTTGAATATATCTATAGAAATGGACACATATATGTGTGTGTACACATATAGACAAAACATATGATTTACATACATGAGTCATCCCAGTGTCTGTATACATACATACACATGCATGCATATGCAATATAAATGTTTGACAGTGTATATATGTGCATATTATACATATACATATGCATATATCTGGTACAAATATGACTAACTGGTCACTCAGGTCTCTTCAAATCCTCCTATTTTGTGATTCTTTGATTTTTTAACTAAGTGCTACTTTAGCCATATCCCTGAAATTTTGGTATTTTGTTTCTTTGGTGTATTTTTTTTACCTAATTATTAATTTTTCTATGATTTGTCCTTTGTACCACTTATTTAGTATTTTATTCTTAATGCTAATGTGGGTCTTTATCTTTTGTCTCTCTAAATTTATTACTCTTTTTATTGTGTTATCTGTAAAGTATGTGTTTACTCTGCCTTTTTTCACATTTGTTTGCTATAACTTTGTGCTCTACACATGGACAATTTTTGTAAAAGTTCCATGTAGTGGTGAAAAAATGCATATCCTTTAGGAGTGCCATTTAAAAGACATCACACTATATAAACCTATATGTATATATGTGTATAGGTATATACAATGAGTGGGTCAAACATAGCAGAAGAACTAGTGTCCAGCATTTTCTTGAAGACCTCCAGAAATGGAAGCAGCCCATTCCATTTTCAGAAATGCTAACTAATATTGTCCTAAGAACCATCACATATCTATTCATAGCTAGCTCTTCCCTCTTTTTTTTTCTTCTTCATGTATTGACTGAAGTTTAGAAATATAAGAGTCTTTGGCAGCCGTATAGTCCAACTCATATCTATACTTCCTTTCTCTTTTCCTCTCTGTTTCTCGGGATTTTTTCCATAAAAGTGGAGATAACAATTTGTCATATTTTTCTGCCATGTAGTAGTATCCACAGCACTTCCTTAACTTTCAAAGAAGCAATGAATTTTATGGAAGTTCAATAACATTCTTTTCTTTGTGTCTCAGCATTATCTGGTTGATTATAGAAAGGCTAGTAAGATGGTAAATATGTGGGAACTACTACCCACTTCCCATGGTCTTAAACTACTAAGTTTTGCTGGAGTGTGTTGTTTGGCCCAGAGGAATCTGGTGCTTCAGTAATTTTTACATTTGACTAGACATGATAGGTCTGGTATGTTTAGCTGATTAGTGTATGGTGATAATGGACTCAAGCTCATGCACTTTATCTTCTTGAGGGTCAATTAGTTTATCACAGAGATAAAAGTTTTCCTTCATAGTTTTCATTGAGATAAAAGGTTTCCTTTACTGTAAACTTTGCCCATAATCCTAGCCAGTTGTTTTGCAATTATGGGAGCAGGGAAGTATATGGAAAGCTTGGTTCAAATTATTCGGCATTCCAGAAAAAAATTCTAAATATATATTCTAGTGATGATCAGTTAGTGAGACAGCACAACATTATTATTTCTTGGTATTTGAGCCCAGAACCTTCTAGGTTCAAGAAGTTTAAAAGTTTTCTCATGATGCTGATCATCTAACAATTTAAACTGGTTTTTTGATTCCTAGTTGGGTGTACAATTCACTACACTATGTCGTTTCATTCCATTAGTTTTCTACTGTAGAAATTATTAGCAAATCTATTGAAATCACATTCAGTCTAATGAGAAATTAGATTGCCTGTGCAGATTTCTAAATAAATATATTCCACTATCAGATCAGACTACAGAGAAGTGTGCAAACCCAAACATTTCTCATGATGACCGACTGAAAATGATTTTCTCTCTGTTTATGGCAAGCAGATCAATAAATAGCATGTGGTATATGCCATTTGAAGCTGTTACTCATCTCAGAAGCTTCTCTGACTTACCTAATTCAATGTTCATACTTTTTTTCCTGTTGATTTACTAAATGATCAGTATATTCCATTAGCAAAGAGAAATGCATCCTCCCACATCTTTACAGTTTATATGATGCCAGGTCAGATGGGAAATATGTTTAGGATTAGTTAGCCACTTTTTTCTGATCCATTTTCTAATATGAAAAACTTACCAGCCTTAATCATTCTTCTCATTATTCATGATACTGACAAATTTTAGGAAGGGCAAGACTCCAAAATGGAAAGCTAATCTGGCAAAGATACAAAGAGAAATTTGTACTCTGTACTTTTTAGTTTTCCTTTCACAGGAAAAAAAAAACATCCCTATTTGCTCACTGATTATCATTTTTAGTAAGAGTTCTGTAGGAGGAAATCATAGGATCAATGAGAAAATATAAAACTAATTATGCTAGTTTTGATTTAGGAACAAGTTTTTGCCTTGAGTTGAGTCATTTTCAGTCACATGTGACTTTTTGTGACTCCATTTGAGATTTTTTTGAGAAGATACCAAAGTGTTTGCCATTTTCTTCTCCAGCTCATTTTACAGAGGAGGAAACTGAGGCAAACAAGGGTAAGTGACTTGCCCAGGGTCACTCAGATAATAAGTGTCTAAGGCCAGATTCAAACTCAGGAAGATGAGTCTTCTTGACTCCAGATCTGTGGCACCTAAGAGTTATTACATATTATTTATGTTTAAGTTTAGAATCCTTTATAAGAAAAGCCAAGTTAGCCTAGGAATGTTTGACAATAGAATACTATTCATTTCCCATTTGGCTACCTAAGTTCTACTCCTGGAGTTTGTTAAATGTATGTTTAGATGCACACATTTAGTGTCTTTCAAAGTTAATGTGAAGTATGTTTATTCCACAATGGAACTTATTTATGAACTGTTTCTGTAAGAATCAAAACTCTTATTTAATAAAAATAGTTGTTACTTTTTAATAAGCCGTTTTTATTAAAACTTCACCTTTCCTGAATAAACAAAAATATACAAATAATAATGTGATTTTGCTCAAACACATCCTGTTTAATAATAATTATCTCAAATTTATATAGTACTTTATATATGGTATGTTATTTGAATCTCTGAATAACCTGTGAGGTATATAATATCTATTTTACAGATGGTAAAAGAGTTTAAGTTCTTCGTAAGAGTTACACCTAGTAAGAGTCTAAGGTGGGATATGAACCCAGTTCTGACTCCCTGTCTAACGCCCTATTGAGTATACCACATTGTCTTTTGATACAAACAAATTATTCAGGTCAGATGAAACTCCCTAAAGCAGGGGTTCTTAACCTCTATAACGCTGGGATCCATGAACCCTCAAGGAGTTTGTGGGAAGACTTTGGAAGGGTCTGTGAACTTGGAACTTTTAATATTTTGATATTTGTTTTTTAATGTTTCTTTTGTAATCTTATGTATTTTATTTTATGCATTTAAAATTTTCCCCCTGAAAATGGGTGCACAGATTTCACCAGACTGTCAAAGGGGTCTATGACATGAAATAGATTGAGTACCATTGTTTTAAAGGCCTAACATTTAAAGGCTCTCCGTGGCAAGAATGCTACTTACGAGAGCAGTGAGTGCTCACCTTTTCTGTGTAGGCAAATAAATAGAGTTAAAACTCTTATTTATAAACACACTGCAAAAGTAGGAGACACTTGACAAAGGAACATTTGCAAAATTTCTTTTTGTTTGTGACCCTTAATGTCCACAGCAAAGAAAAATGAACTAATGTTTTAAGTGTTCTATTTTTATGTTCTAAAAATTATGTAGCTTATTCAACAAATCTTTATTATAATCCACTATATACAGAGCACTGTGTTATACACTGTGGAAGAAACAAAGTAGCGTAGCATGCTCTCTGCCCTCAAGAAACTTTTGGGTTAGTTGAGAAGAGAAGAAACATATCCATGAAAAGTTAAATAAAAATTCAAGCAATATAAATACCGAATAAAAATATAAGATATATAAATGCTAAACCAGCTATCCTGAAAATAAATTTTTAAAATACTATTTCAGAGTAAGGAGTGATCACTAAGTGCCGATATACCTTCATGGAGGTAGAGCATCTTGAATTAATTCTTAGAGGATATTTAGAAATTATAAGGTTCCTCTTGCTCAAAATTCTTCAATATTTCCCCATTCCTGACAGGATGAAGCCTAAACTTCCTCAGTTTTTTTGAGATCATCTACAATATGGCATCAAACTACTTTCCAAACACATCACCTATCATTCCTCAGCATAAACTTCTGCTCCAGTGAGGTTGGGTCACTAACTAAAGCTTCCAGATAAAATCCTACCTTCTATAGGAACCCTTTCCCAATTCCCCATTATTTCTGGTGCCTTCTCTCTTATTTCTTATTTAGCTTTTATTTTGCCTATAGGTACATAGTTATTTGCACATTGTCTCTCTAATTAGATAGAGTTCCTTGAGAATAGAGACTGCCTTTCTTTGTATCCACAGTACCTGACACTTAAATTTTTATTGACTACTTCCCTGAACACACGTTGCTCATTTCAACCTCAATATCTTTGCTTGAAAGACCCTTACATTAACGTAAGAATGAGTAATGTAAAAATGGAATGAATGAGGTAAATAAATACTGATCTAGTTAAATGAATTGGGGGGGAAGGTGTTGAATAAAGGCAAGGGAAATTAGTTAGAAAGCTATATAGATGATCTTCGTATGAGGTACTGAGTTTAATCAATCAACAAAGATTTATTAAGTGCCTACAATGTGTCATGCATTGTACTAAACTCTAAGGTCCTTGTGGTCTACTAAGATAGCAATGAGGAAGAAGAGGGATACATATGAAAGACATCACAAAAGAAGAATGGACAGAAATGGATGACTTCTTAGAGACAAGAGAGTGAGAAAAACTGAGTTGTTCTCCTTTCACTGAGGGAGGAGAATCTTGAATTGAACCTTGAAGGACATTCAGAAGTTGGCAGGGCTCCTATTTGAATGAGATGATATTTTAAGTGTAGGTGACTAGAAAAATAATGATGTCATTACACCAATATAAGGAAGTATATTATAAATACCATTGCTCCTCCTAGTAATGGAAACAGGAAAGTCAGGTTCATGGAATCTGTCCCCATTTTAATGAATATGAGGGATTATCCTATAATGAAAATATTTAGGTATTTATTGATATGACAGTGACCAAATAGTTCCTGCTTGAATCAGAGGTTTGTCCACACCTGAGAGCCTTTACTAAGCTTAGTAGCTTGGGAAAAAATATATTACTGAGAAAATGCAAACATGCTCATTGAACCAGGGGCACACTTTCATGGCTACAGTCATTTCCCTGCTCTGGAGCTTCAATGGTTTCCTGATGGCTTTAGGACAAAATACAAATTCCTCTGTTTGATGATTAAAATCCTTTATGTTCTAGGTAGAGATTGATTATGTAGGACTCTCTGTCTATACCAAAGCTCCAGCTTAACTATGCTGTTTGCTATTGCTCATAGATGACATTCCATTTTCCATAGTCCCAGTTGTTTCTGAGTCATAGAATTTTTTGTTTGTTTTTGTTTTGTTTTGTTTTTTTACTTATATCTACTTTATAGAAATCCTGGCTCCCTACAAGGCTCAGTTTAAGTGTCAAAACTTTGCCTTGTGAGCAAGCCACTTCCTACCCAGTGTGATGTAAAGGGTAATTCAAAAGGTTCTTTTTCTCCAAAAACTCTCTTTCTCTAGTCCTGCTGTAATGCCTATGATTTCCACATTTGGGTTAAGGTGTCAAAAGGGAAGTATACCAAGCCCTTACCACCAACTCCTGACCCTTTATCTCCAAGAATTTCATTAGATGATCTAATAAAGAGGTGAATCCTGAAGGACATGGTATAGGAAATGCTTTTTTAAAAAAGGAAACAGTGATGGGAGCATGGATTTTCCAAAGAAGGATGGCATGTAAGAGCTAGAAGACTGGTTAGGAAGAAAGTATGGATTGAGGTGGAAGGGAAATTAAATTCATATGTTGTGGCTGGTTTGAGAGGAGCTGGGGTCCTCATTTTATCTCCGCATGGGGCATGGATAGGTGAGACTGGCAAAAGGGTCATAGAGCCACACTGATTTATATACTATATATGCCTTCCATTGGCCACCACACCACCACTCCCCAAACCCACCTTCAGCTACAGATGTACTTTAGGCCTGAAGGGAGAGGGTATGAATAAAAGTGGACAGGATAAGAAACTCTCAAAGATTAGGTATAAAGTAGTTGTGAATTGATTTCTATTGGTAAGGGGATTTTCCTCATTGGTAGTTTCCTACATAGAAGAAATCACAGACCTGTAAACTCCAGCCCCACCTCCCAAATAATGGCTCATAGAACTTACTGAGTCATAGGATTTTAGGCTGGATCTTAATAAATTAATTAATCCAACCTCCTCATTTTAGAAATGAAGAAAATGAGGCCAAGGGGAGTTGAGGGACTTTCCCAAAAGTCACATTGCTAGTTAGTGTCAGGGTATGGATTTGAAATTTCCATGATTCAAGTACTAATCTTTGCACTGCTTCATAATTTTGCCATAAGCTGGTGCTCATTGGAAGAATTGTGCCCCCATTGATAATGCTTCTACACAGTGTTAATGGGCATTATTTAAGTCAGATGGAAGTTAGGAGACCAAAAAGCATTGCTACATCTTATGAAGTAAGAAATTTATATCATGGAACTGTAGACTTAGAGTTGTAAGGGATCTTAAGAATTGTACATTACAACTCCCTTATTTTAAAGTGGAGGAAACTAAATTTCCTCAGAGAAGCTGAGTGACTTGCTCAGGGTCATTGGAGTGGTAAATGGCAGAGCCAGTATTTAAATACAGATCTGCTGACTCCAGACCTAGGAATCTTTCCTGGGGTTTCTATGTGGGTAAATTTTTTTTTTTAAATCCCACTGGTAGACTTTTGCATAATAGATAGAGTGCTGGTAAGATGTCAAGAATGACAATGAAGTTGTGAGCCTAGGTGATTGGGAAGAGTGAAGTCAGGAAGAAGGAACAGTTTGAGGAAAATATAATGAGTTCAGTTGTGGACATCTTGATCTTGAGATGTCAGCATGGAACATAGGGTACAAGATATCTGAGAGGGAGTTGGTGATGTGAGACTGGAAGTCAACAAAGAGATCTTACAAATAATAAAAGTGTTGTTTTTTTTTAAATTTAAGCAAAGTGAAATACAAGCAAATTGTGACCTCCAGCTAAAAGTCTCACAAGGCTGTAGCAGCCTTGCATGGATTTCTGCTATCAGAAGATGCCAAGATATGATATGTTCTGTTTCTTTATAGTTTGAGTTTTCAGGGCTAGCCCCCAAAAGGCAGTTCATTTCCTCCAGATATTTTGCTTGTTGTTAGGGAAAACTGACATTAGGAAAAGTAGATTGGTACAATGCAAAAGACAGAAGACCTAAGTCATACCCTCAGAAAGGTTGTTAGTCATGTGACTTTAAATTAATCATTCACATTTTGAAACCAGTTTTCTTTTCTATAAAATGAATGAATTGGACTAGCTGATTTTTAACACCTTTTCTAGTCTTACTATTCTATGATCCTAATTACACCGATTATGTTCTTACCATCTGAACACTTTCCCTAAATCTCATCGTTATTTCCCTGTGCTTTAAGTAATCCTGACTCAATTCCTACTCTTAAACAAAACTAACTTATTTGGAGATTTTCTTGGGAAAAGGTATTATCAGTACATATTTAAGGCTCTAATGTCCCAGTTGAGATTCAATTTAATGAAATTTTTAAAAAGTCATTAGGCACCTACTATGTTCAGGGCACAAGTTTAGATGAGTCTGTACCTGACCTTTTTTTTTCAAACTAATTAGAAAAAAGACTTTATTTTGCCTTCCTAACACCCTATGTGGTAATAATACCTACATCTTTTTTCTACACTATAAGTAGAAAATAAAAGAGAGAGGAAGAAAAAAAAGCTCCAACAACAACCTTGTGCATCTGGACTATTGGCTAGCATGAAACTTGTGATTTTCTTTTTCCAATTAGAAAAGTTTTATAGGCAACCACTTCTCTTAATCTTTCTGCCTATTTACAACTTATGTTATTCCTAATACACAATAAATTATCCCATAGGAATCTTCATACCCAAGAATTAAGCAATAAATTGCTCTCTGACTCATACTACCTAGATGTGACAAAAACTAAGCTTACAAATTTAAACAAAACTTAATATGGCAGTTAAACAGAGATATGAAGTGGTGTTGTTACACCAAGTCACTCTGGGTGCCAATACATCTTTAATTTACTCCAGATCATGTTTATCTCTGAAAAAGAAGAGTAGGGGAAAAAAGAATCACCTCATTTGGTAATAGGGAGTTTAAGGAATAGTACAATCAAGGCCAAACCAACTAATCTGTGTGTCATTTGACTGGTTGGAATTTGGGGGTGGACAATGGCTACTGGCAAGAGACTCTATGTGCTACTCTTGACAGCCCAAAAATAATGTGCACCAAAAATACAGGAAGACATTTAAAACAAAAAGAAAGAAAAGAAAAAGAAAATGAACATCTGAAATGAATTCGCACAGGGCCTCCATTCTGGCAATAGAAGTATTTAAACTATTTAACCTGTTTAATATCTTTATGAGGCCTGCTGTAACTATTATTGCCATCCTTGGACATATTTAGAGGCAAGGAAGAGAAAAGACTGTAACCTATGTCACTTTTCTTATAATAATTGCATTTCCTAAGCTTTTCTAATGCTAACTAAAGGAATACTCTATCTTGAACATATCTCTACTGCTTAGACCATTTTGATATAATTCATGTTTCTTTGCAGGCACAGATGTCTTTGTCCATAGCCATAGCATTTAAAGGGCTAACCTATAGGAAGTAAATGCTCATAATTATCTTTGAAAGGACTGATTTCAGTTTTATTTTTTTAAAGTTAATATGAGTAACAAGCAAGGCAAATGAGAAATATGGGACCTCTGCCTATAAGTAAGTATCTGCCATTAAGCACATTTCTTGCTAATGTTCTATTTTATTGACTCAGCACCCATACTTTACCTACCAATCAAACAGCATGACTTTGCTGTGGTCTATTCATCGTGCTGTCCACACCAAACCTTGAAGTTTCTAAGTGATTTACTCTACAGCTCATTTGTTTAGGTCACTAACAAAAACTAAAACTTTCATGCTGATACTTCTAATGCCTCATAGGACAAGGTGCCAAGGTAACTAGAATCAGCCAGCCAATTTCTAAACTCCGGAATGTGTTGTACCCTGTGGGATCTGATCTTTGTCATACTTTTACCTCAAGACTGTTTATACTAACCATAATGTTCTAGATTAAACAGGGAAGAAGGGGATTACCAATCAGATTGTTTTTCTTCTAGCTAAAATGTTTAATGAAGGATTAATTTTTTTCCAAGAAAAATCAGATATCACAAGATATTTTAGAAATGAGGTTGTAATATTTGTGGAGAATAAGGCTAAGTTAATTGCTTTTCCAGTTGACAACTTCAGTCAGAGGGTCAATTTGTCCACTGCCTGAGGAATAAATATGAATAATATTACTTCTTACTAAATTATTAAATTAAAAAGTACTGGCTTTTGTAGTCTGGGCTTAAGCTACACAACCAGGTACCTAAACGATACCAAAGTAGTCAGTCTGGTCAATTCACTGGGGAAAAATGGCCTATTTGATTGTTTAGCATCAAGAAGACAAACAAAACAAAAACAAAGGATAGACACAAAGTCAGTTATTCACCAATAGGGGGAAATGGGTTCATGTTTCAAATAGCAGTGGGACTAGATGAGCTCTGAGGTCTCTTAAGATTGCTGAATATACATATGAATATATGTGTATATACATATACATATATATGCAAATGTGTATATACAAATCCATACACACATACATATATGTAATCAGGTCCTCTTGTGTTTCTATAACCCCAAAAGTATGACCAGACTTGTAGGCAGCATAGTATAGGGGAAAGCATGGTAAATTCGGGGTCGGAGGACCTGGGTTTAAATTCCAGCTCCTTCACTTGCTACCTGTGTGTCCATGATCAAATGATATCACTTCTCCGAGTCTCGATTGTAAAATGAAGTGCTTAGTTTAGATAAAGCCTAAGGTCCTTTCTGGTCCCAAATCCATGACCCTATGCAAGAGAATATTCATAGAACCTAAGAGATGGAAGAGACATTTTTCAGCCCATGAAACAACTCTTTTATCATTTTGATACATATTATGTATATATAAATATATACATATACATGTGTGTATACTATCCCTACAATCACTGGTACTTCTGTTAGAATTTATTTTTCAACAAAATATTGGCAAGGATATTGAAAAGTCATCTAATATGCCTCCTTTCCTTCAGGCAGGAGTATATCAAACCATTCCAGAAAAAAAAAAAAAGCAGGGCAGGATCACAATGAAACACTTCAGTTGTTGGAAATGGAAAGTATGTTTAAACTTTCATCATCATAAAACAAATAGGAGCAACATGCCATTTTATTATTAAAATCACATTTACTATTATCTACTATACAATAATTATCAATGTATTATGCCACCAAAAGTATTCTTGAAGAATTTACTTACCAAAAATATTGTTGTTGAGTCTAATTAGAAAACCATTATATTAGGGGGCAGCTAGGTGGCACAGTGGTTAGAGCACAGGCCCTGAAGTCAGGAGGACCTGAGTTCAAATCTGGCCTTAGACCAAACATTTGACACGTGTGTGTAACCTTGGGCAAGTCACTCAACCCCAATTACCTCACCAAAAAAACAACAACAACAACAAAAAAAAAACAAAAAAAAACCCCATTATATTAGTAAGAGGAAAGAGGAAAAAAGCACCCAACCTATACATAAAGTATCTTCATGGAACAATGGTACAGAGAGAAGCAAGTGAAACTTATTGATCAGGAATGTACAGTCCAATCAAGGAACTGTTATTATGGCTAAAAGCAATTCTGAAGTATGTATATGAACACCCTCAACTAAAGTCCTACTCAGATGCTTCAATGTGGTTTGATTTCTTGTAGACCATGTCAATGAACCACCAGTACTCTTAGGCCCTACCAAACTGGAAAGGTATCAAATAAGGTTCTATCCTTTGAGGCCTAGTCAGATGATTTCAGCAAGGCTCACTAGATAATGGCTTTTTTTGTGGTCACAGAAACTCATAAAACTATCTAGTAAGTCATGGAGGGGCTACAATCCACATCTGAGGAAAATACATACACATAGATAAAATTACAGATTGCTAAAGGACTGAATTAACTGTTTGTAGCATTCTAATACATATGATTGCTACCCTACAATATATAATCTAAGATCAACAATGACAAGAATATATACACATATTTTACAGGTTAAATGAGAATGTGCAATGTATGCATATTATAGAGCAAAGTGCATTTAGAGGGTGATGAGCAAAGGGAGACATCAAATCCTTGTTACTGAGAAAAGTGTAAAAGAAAGAAAAACAAATTCAAACTCTGTTCTCACATTTTACTACTGTGAGCTTTATATTACATGAAAAAAGAAATAATTGATTTGAATTAGCATATGATAATTTTCAATGATGTCCTAGGTGTAAGAAAATAAAGGATAACAAAAATGTATTAGAGGTGATATAGGTGGACCAATAATGTGGAGAAAGAGAGAGATACCAGATGGGAGGAAGGAAAAAAGAAAAGAAGGAAACAAAGAAGGAAGAAAGGAAGGACAAACCATTTATTATTTTCCAATGACTGCACTAAGAGGTACAAAGTTAAAGATAATCTCAGCCCTTAAGGAGCCTTTAGTCAAAAAATGGGGACATAAATTATATTGGAGAGTGATGGTTGGGATGGGATATTTTGGTTTGGAAAGTTATAGGGATTGTGAGTGGAGCTATAGGGGAGTAAATCAACACAACTTTTCTGGAGTTGATTTGATTATGCTTCCAGAACTTATCCCAAGGGGGGTAGAGGGTGATGTGGAGAGGGCATAGCAGAATGATGCTGGTTTGAGCTAAAAGAGTGAATTAGTATGGCTAAACTCAGTCCTAGATGTAATGGATGAGTGAAGTAATCACCAATCAGCAATTGGACAGAAATATTGAGTATGCTGTTGGTAACCAATGAAATCCGAAAAGATCTATACTAGAAGAAGGCCTGTAGTATGTTGTTTGGATCTTCTGTGGAGGAATTATAAAGAAAGATGGAGACAAATGTCACATGAGAGAAGGAATGGATGGGTTGCTATTTATACTGGAGGAAATGTGAATATTATCATTCATTAAATATCTTAACATATATTTATAGGCAAGTTGTGCCCTGTAAATTCATGATAAATATTTGCTGTCTAAATTATTTTTGTGTTAAAATCCTAGAAGATCCAAGACATAGATTTTTAGCTATTTGAGACCATACATGTTCTCTTGGAGTGGGAATAAGAGAAATTATCTTTTGATATAAACTCAGAATGTGAGCATTTGGCACAGCAGCATTATTATTTGAAAAATGATTAGAGTTAAAGGTCTTCTAATTTCAATAGGCACATTCTGGACTTTTTAGATGTAAAGTATTATTTTTTTTAAAGATTACTTCCTAGCCCTTATGATTCATGGCTAAATTAATAAAAATCTAGATGCATAAACTTGCCTCACTTGAAGAAAATTCTAAAAATATATGAATTTAAAAATAAAAAATTAAGAGAGACAGAAGGTTGTTTAGAAAAGTGGACAATGGAGAAAAGGCTTAGGATATGTTTTTAAGCAGATAATTTAAAAGAGGCTTTGTAGTGTGGAAAGAGCTTAGATCTGGAGTTAGAGCTTCATCCAACCTCCTCCAGTTCCTTCAACAACCCTAGGGAACTTCTTAGCCTTGCCATCTTTATGGATGAGAAGCATAACTAGGTCTTCAGCATCCCAGGCTCTCTCTCCTCAACTCTGTCTTGGCCCTGCCAGCTTCCCACTCTTCTTAAGACCTAAGTTTTAGATTTTAAATGCTGTGTGGCTCATAGCTCTGGAATCAAACAACCCCTGTCTCTTATGCATATGTAGGTTCTATAATTCAAAGTCCCTTGTGTCTCTAGAATCCATGTATTCTTAATAAAAATAATTTAAAATGAGAAAAGTAGTGAAATTATTATTCTAATTTTGTGGACAAGGAAATTAATTCAGGTTACATAGCCAGTGCAAGTTACATCTGTTGTTTATACCCATTCATGATGTCAAATGCAGTACTCTTTCGTGTAAAAGTAAGTGAGGTAGTATTACCAGATGAATATTTGGAGATGGGAAAATGGAGAAGAAAGCAACAACTTTTTGTGTCTTCTTACTGGTTTATGTTCACAAGCACATACACATTTCATAGGGTTTTTTCCTAAGATGGAAAGGTTAACTATGGAAGATGTGTAGACCTCATTTCGATGCTTTTTAGAACATAGATGTTACATATGCAACACTGCCAAAAAACACTGCCTGATCAGCATACTGTCTAATGGTACTTGCAGCTGTCCCCTTACTGGATTCATAAGCGTTAATATAAATAATGAATATATATAGATGTAGATTTTCTGGTTAACACCAGGGTCTTCCTAAACAAGATCTTCCCATAAACACAGCCAAGAAATAGTTTCCAAAGCTTATCCTCTTCCAATTCATAAAGGAAATTCTCTCTAGAAGTTTCTTTTGCTAAGAATTCATCCTTCTGTCAAGACTTGGCATCTTTTCCAAGGGCAAGGAGCAAAGAGTAACAGTTCAGGTTCTTACTTCACATTATGTCATATAGCTAGCAGAAACCATTTTTGCTTCCAAATTCTTAGGCTAAAGTTTTGAGGCTTTAGCTGAATCAGACATTTTTCCTTAGAAGAATAATGCTACCCTACAAAATGATGGAAAATTTCAAAGAAGACCACAGGAACAAATGAATCAGTAACTCTTACAATTGCCTTGAAGAACTTAATTGCTTTAAGATTCAAATATAATTCTTTTTAAAAGAAAAAAAACAGAATAAATCTGAAAATGTAGTGCCATGACATTAGTCTTTGCAACTGTAAATTCATAACCACTTGCAGAAATTAATTGTTGTTTCTACACTTTCCAACACTTGCTGAAGTCAAAAGAATATTCTTTACCTGCAAATCAGCAAGCCATTGAATGGCTTGAGAATCAAAGGGTCATTAGCAGTAATGATCATCAGAGATCTTAAAACAGAAATGGTTACCAATGGGATATTCAATTCCAAACCTCATGTATATTGCCAAAAATGGAGACAAGATATTGAAGTTGTTGATTGTAATTATATTTACACTTCTATTGTCAAATGTAATAGCTTATAAAGGCATCATGATGGGAAAAAAAGACACTGGCTGTAAGTAAGGAGACTTGGTTGTAGTACTCATTCTATAACTAATTAACAATCTGACCTTTGACAAGTAACCTAACCTCTCCCTCTTTATGCCTCAGATTTCTTAGGTATCTTATGAGGATAATAATACCATTAAAGAGATTATAATCCAGTAGGGAAGATGGTATATATCAGATGTATATCATTAAAATTTCAGGTTGATAATACAATCAACACAATGTCATTGGCATATAAGAGAATCTAGAGAACCTTACCAACTATAGAGAATCTTTTTTCTATTTGAACTTTAACTTAGGACATTCCATAATAGTAGAATAGGTAAGTATACGTTTATACCATTTAATGTATATGTTTATACCATTAATAATATATACAATTAATATTAATATATATTTTATTAATAAGTATGTTTTATGTCTTGATATTGATGATTATGGGGTCTTTGAACACATTTTTTAGTATAGCTGCATCTCTCAAGGAATATTATGTGATATTAACCTATGCATGCATACAATGAGACACTTTGTTGAAGGAAAGCCTTTAAGGTTATAGGGAGTCAGATAGTTTTTGTAATCAATAAACAAAACAATGTATTCCTTTACATCTAATTCAAGTATATCATTATGAAGATATAGCTTATTGCAGCGTAACCCTTGTCCCAAAACCCAAAGGGGTTCTCTCCTTATTGGCAGAGATGAATGCTCTGCCATCCATAAGGGGTGAGGTAGAGTTGGCTAAAATGAGAGAACTTTAGTTCTTCTTCAGTCTTTTTGACTTCCAAGTTGCTTCAACCATATTTGGATTCAGTCAAAGGGCCACACTTGAGAACCTAGAGGGTCACATGTGGCCTTCAGCCCTCAGGTTCCCCACCCCTAGACATTATATTTCAATAGATATGGGTATTTACTCCCTTGGTATGGGTTCCAGCCCATTTGTACCTTTCCATTCTGTTCAGTTTCTGTCCATTTCTGCCTTTGAACTCATCATAACTGCTCCACCCAATGCTTGGATAGTATCCCTCTAAGTTTTTTTAGCTCTTCACCTTACAGAAGCATTCCAGGTACCTCTTTCTTATCTTAGGCTTTTGCTACAAAACTGGCTCACCTACATTTCTGATAATATATTTCCTAGACAATATCATTTCTTATTGTTAAACACAAGTCATCATTGGTAACCTTGGTAACAGTTTCCTCATGCTTAGAAGTGTCTCTCCTACCTTTTCAATCATAGTTGATTCTGACTGTTCAGAAATTCTTGTGTTCTTTGAGTAACAGTCATATAGGCTAATAAGGAAAATATTAGTGGGTAATTAAATTAATTTTTATGCCAGAAAACTGTCACATTGTTGAAAGTACTTTCCCAAATGCAGTCCAGTCTATCTTTTATCTATTCAATTTATCTATTCAATTCCAGATCACCTTCATTGTCCAGCTATACTGGTTTTCTAAGATAAACTTTCTGTTAAACCAATACAGTGAGCTGTCCATCTAATTGTCTTTCAAAATTTAGGCGAAAGACACTTCTCAAAATTTTGGTTTTCACGTGAATGTTTTTAGCGCTATGTCTTGAGTGTAGATGTCATTCATCTTGATACAATCAAGATAGTATCACAAATTTGTCACCACAAAAATATCCCCCCCAAATCACAGAAACCAATTCTTCTAATATCTTTCCTTGACAAATAGGAAAAATGTGGCTACAAAACACAAAAACTCCTTATAGAATAGCAATGACAACAACAACAATAAAGAAAACAAAAACAAAATAGCAGAGGGAAGAAAAATCTGCAGAAAACCTGTAGGAAGAGTTAAATAAGTCAATCATACCAAAAGTAATTTGAAACAAAACTAAAAAAAGAAAACAAAATGAAAATGGAAGAAATTTGTTAACATTTTGTAACAATTTATTTTCATCATTGATGACGGGGGAATGATGACATTTAAAGTCTATTACTTCAATAATCTATGCTGAAGAACATGACTGCACTGAAGGACATGAAGCCAGGAAAGAAAAAAAAGATCAGATCAAGCACATACAGAAAAAAAGAATGTTGAAGGAACATATTTTTAAAAAGCAATGAGAAGATATTTCAAAAAAGATAGTATATCAAATCATTGTAAAAATAAGAGGTGGTATTTTGTTAAAGGAGAAACAATTGAGAAGTTATGAAGGTTCAATCCTGGATCCTTTTGTCTTCTTTTCTCTCCCTTGGTAATTTCATCTACTCTTTTGTCCATGATTTTTTTCTTCATTATTTTTGAATCTTGCCTCCTTCAGGTACCTTGTGAATCTCTTCCCTGTTATTTAGACTGCAAAGTATATTTATATGCCATTCAATACTTTTCATGCCTCAATAGAATTAAATCAGACTTGTGGAATCAAGAAAGCAGAGGATAGAAAGCACTCAGCTTAGCCCTTCCAACATTCCCCTCAAAAAAAAAAATTTTAAAATAAAATCTCAAATTGAATTCTGAAGTGGCAGAGCCAATGAAAGGTCAGAGCGAGACATTCTTACAGCCCAAGACAACTTAGGAGTTTGGAAACAGAGATCTGTGATACAGAGATATAATCTGTCTCAAAGCCCATGTGGATGAAATACTAGTGGTGGGAATAGGTGGTAGAAACAAAAGCAGCAGCACCTTTGGGATCTTCCAATCTAGAGGTGATAAGGGGGAACTGGAATTGGTCAGAGAGAGACCACAGGTATCCCTGTGCTAGCACTGTACAAAGGATCAGAAACTGTTTGGCATCTCCATTACCTATACTCACTTCTGGGTCATAGTTCAAGGGCAGGGAAGAGCACTTTTGGCCAATGGGAAGTGGAGGCCTTGAGGGGCAATATAATTTCCAATATCAAGGGATCAGGGATCCTGAGTATCAGTAGTAATTGCAATGCCAAAGGATCAGTGTCCCTCCCTGAATGAGGATGAGAGTGAAGACCAGGAGAGCAGTGACCACACATCTCCCCAGATCATACCACATTGGAAGCACTGAAAACTTCCAAACCCACCAGAACTAGCTCTAAAAACATCAGTGAGAAAAAGCCTGAAATGTGAAACAGAGCCCCTCCCCCCCACACCAGGAATAGAGCCCAACATTAACATAAAGTTAGAAATCAAGACATAGATGGGAAAATGAATAAACAATAACTTGATCATATGAAGCTAATATAGAGATAGGGAAGATCAATATACAAAATCAGAAGAAAACAATGAAGGCAAAACAGGTACAAGCAAAGCTTCAAAGAAAAATATGTGAATTGGACACAAGCCCAGTAAGAATTCCTGGAAGAGATAAAAAATGTTTTTCAAAATCAAATAAGTGATTTGGAAAAATGAAACAAAGATATGAAAGCAAAGGAAAAAAATTATGAAAAATACAACAGCTTGGTTAAAGAAGCATACAAATACTGAAGAAATAACACCTTAAAAATAGAATTGATCAAATAGAAAAACTAAAGAAAGTAATTCCTTAAAAATTAGAATCAGACAAGTGAAAAACCAATGACTTCATGAGACATCAAGAAACAAAAAAAATCAAAAGAATGAAACAAAAATAGAAGAAGAAAATCAAAGGATTAAATGTAATAAGAAACCTTTGGAGTTTAAGTAGTTAGGTTAGGGTTTGGGGGCTGACATGGTCAGAGCTTGCACTTTAGAAAGACTACTTTGACAGCTGAGAGGAGAAGGGATTTGAATAAGGAGAGAATTGAGGCAGGGAGAACAAACAGAAAGAAAACTTTTTTTTTCAAGAACTATAATTGGAAAATATTTAATGAAAGAAATCAAATATCTATATTAAAATTAATTTATTAGTTATTCATGGGGGGAGGGGAATAAACAAAGACAGTAATCCAAGGATCCCCTGTATTTACTGAAGGAATGTACACCAAGAACCTTGATAAGCATATACCCAGAGAGGCATCATGATACGTAGTGCGTCAAGTTTTGGAAGAAAGAAAATTTTTGCAATAGGCCAAGCATGAAGTGATGAAAACTTGTAACATGGTAATAACTGTGAGAACAGAGAGAAGGCTATGCTTTTGTTATTATTCATTCATTTCAGTTGTGTCCAATTCTTCTTGAACCCATTTTGGGTTTTCTTAGCAAAGATACTGGAGTTATTCCAGCTCATTTTACAGATGAGGAACTGAGGCAAATCAGGGTTAAGTGACTTGCCCAGCATCACACAGCTAATAAGTGTTTGAGACCGGATCTGAACTCAAGAAGATGTCTTCCTGACTCTGGGCCCAGTTCTTTATTCACTGTGCCATCTAGCTGCCCCCAGAGGGGGTATATATACAAGAGATAATTATGGAAACAGAAATGACAATACTTAGAAACAGATTGGATATTCAGTGTGAGTGCAAATGACAAATCAAGGATGAAGATGAGGTTGTGAGACTAAGTGGGAGGATAGTGATAAGTGGGAGGATAGGGTAATAGGGAAATTAGAAGAGTGGAGAGTTTCTTGGAGAAAGATGATTCAGATTTGGATATGTTGATTTTAAGATGCCTCCAGGATATCCATTTTGAGATGTACAAGAGGCAGTTTATGATGTAAGATTGGAGGTCAAGAGAGAGATTAGAGCTGGATAAATATATCTGAATATCAACCACATAGAGATGATAGTTGAACCCTTGAACCCTTGGGAGCTGATGAGATTACTAAGCAAGATAGTAAAGAGGGAAAAGAGTAGAGCTCAGGACAGGCATTTGGGAATGCTCCAAGAAGTTTTTCTTAACTTTTCTCTCCCTTAGCCTCATTCACACAGTCACCACTTTAATTCCGTTGCTTATCATCTCTCACCAAGACTTACTAAGAGCTTCTGAAACTTCCTGCTTTCAATCTCTCCCCTCTGTAGTCTATCTTCTATATAGCTGACAAAATACTCTTCCTAAAAACCAGAGCTTACCATATCATTCCTTTACTCAAAAGCCTCAAGTTATCTCCAATTGTATAGCTTATTACCACGGGGTCTGTGACATTGTTTTAAAAATATTTTGATAGCGGTATTTTAATGTAATCGGTTTCCATTGTAATAGTATGCACTTTATTTTATGCATATAAAAACATGATTCTGAGAAAGGGCTGAAAGGCTTCACCAGATTGCCCAGTGGGTCCACGACACACAAAACTAAGGACTCCTGTGCTATCAACTTCTTAGTTTAAAGGTTTAGAGATTCAGCCAAAACATTACAGGAGAAGATTTTGAAAAATTTAAAGCCCTACTCAAATCTTCAGTCTGGGTTTTTCTGGGTCTTTCACAGTCTGACTACAATCTATTTTTTCTAACCTTGCTTCATGATGCTTCCCTTCACACATTTTACACTGCAGCAAAACCATTTTACAAGTTGTTGCCCATAGCAATTAACTTCCCTTGCCCCCTGTATTTGCATAATCTATCCCACAAGCACAGAATGTACTCCCTCCTCATCTCTGTAAGAAATCAACATTTTCCTTTATGATTCAGCTCTGGTACATGTTTTCTGTGAATACTTTTCTAAGCTCTACAGCTGTCAGAGTCATTTCAATGAGATCTCAGGCATGGATCTACTTTTCTTCCTTGGCTTATAAGATGTAGTCATTGAATCTCAAGGATTTATTTTAATATCTTTTTTTTTCAACCAGACCTAGGATTTCATAGCATTCTATACTCCTGATAAGAAAACTCCCTCTTTCCCAAGGGAGAACATCACCTGATCTTGGGTGTGTAGTCTAAGAGTTGCCTGTGTTCAAGTAGTGCCCTGACACAGATGATGTGTTTAACATAGACAAATCACTTAACTTCTAAATCCCCTAAACAATTCTGTAAGATTTATAAGATAATAAGGAAAAATAGTGTCACGTATGAGAATCTGAAATGAAATGATTTTTGCAACTGAAACCTCAAGAAATATATACATGTCCTCACAACTGACTTAATTTTAAAATCCATCCTAGTCTTATCCCACAAAACTATGATTTCTTTTACTCATTGATAAAATTTCCCAGGACCAATCTATGTGTTCCAGGATTACACTAAACCCAAGACAAGAGAAGTCTATACAGGGTTTATTAGAGAAAAGAGGAGCCATACCATACAACAAGATTGAGGAACATATAAGAAAACTCAAAACTCTCTCCAAACTCTCTTCACCATTCTGGTCTGTTCTCTCCTCTTTCTTTCCTCCTTTCATGTCTCTCTTCTTCTCTCTCCCTATCTCTTTCTCTCCTCCTTTCAACCTTTCTCCCTTTCTCTTTCTCTCTCTTTGCCCCTCTTTTTCATCATCCCTCCCTCCCTCCATCTAACAGAAGGCATTTATATAAATTCTGAACAAACGCAGTCAGAAAGGATTTAAGTTCAACCTATAGGACAGATCTGCATATAAGGAGAGTATGGCAGTTCTCAGGAAGAAATCACAGGATCACAGATTTAGAGATGAAAGGGAACACATAGGCTCTCTTGTCCAACCACCTCATATGCAGATGAAGAACTAAGGCCCACAGAGATTAAGTGATGTTTCCAAAGTCTAACAAGTAGTATAAGTGATATGAACAAAAATTTTCTAAAACTGTATATTATTTGGAAGGCAATGAGGTGAGACAAAGAAGTGGTGCTCAGATCAAGTGAGTTTAGTTCTGTTCTCAGGTATGAAACATATTACTTGCATAACACAGACCAGTCCATTTAGCCTCTCTGAACTTGTTTGCCCATCTGTAAAATAGGAAAAATAATATTTGTACTACTTACCTCATAGGGTAGTTGTGAAGAAAACACTTTGTAAACCTTAAAACACTACATAAATGTGTTATTATTATTTTCACCATAGACCTATCTGGAAAGTAACTTATTTCAGTGAAAAACAGCTTATTTAGAAAGAATAAGTCAGTCCAAACCATTGGCTGGTAACATGCAGCAAAGACCCTTAGGGAATTTTCTCTAGAGATTTGTTCATGTGTGTCTTATAAACTATGTGAATGAGAAGTATAGGGATTAGTTCTCTATTTCCACTGGGAAAAAGAACACATTTTAAAGTATTTGTAATTTCTACCATATGCCCCTGGGCACTAACTGAATCAATACACACAAAAGTGGGTTTTTCAGTATGGTTCTGAAGAATAATTGGATACAATTAGCCCTTTGAATCAGATTTTTTTTAAAGCTGCTGTTACAACTATACCAATTACAATACAAGGGAATTTCAATATTGGGCCCCTAAGATTTTTCTGGGGAGATCAGTTTAATATGTTACTCATCAGATTACAAGGGCAAATTGTTTAAAGATTATATCGATCTTGCTTTACCTTTGCTGATGTAACCATGGTTCAGTCAATTTGTCTTTTCAGGAGATACTGGTGTAGAAAGATGCTTTTAGCTAAGACTGGCATGGTGTCAGCCTTTCATTTATTACATACAAGACCTGAAGTTTTTAATCACAGGATAGGAGTTCAATATGAAGATCAACTTTACTATAACAAAGCAATAACCATAAAATAAAAAAATATGTCTCTGCTGGGATAAGATTCACTTTTTATAGCAGCTTGGTGCTGCTTTAAATTAAAAGCAAGATGATTGCATTAGGATCAGAATTAAAGCAAACTACTTTAAGGAAGGGCTGCCAAGCAGGAAGGAAAAAGCAGACCTGAGTTTAATTCTTGTCTTAGGTATTTAGTAGTTGTGTGGCCCTGGGCAAGTCATTTAGCCTCTCTGAAGTTCAGTTTCCTCATATGTAAAATGAAGATGATAGTAGAACTTGTTTCATATGGTCATTATGAGGAGAACATATATAAAGTGCTGTCCAAGCCTTAAAGAATCATATAAATTCTATTACTAAAATAATGTTTTATTTTGTTCTTAGACATAAAGAAAAATATGTTTTCTAAATTTAATCCTGAAGTCACATTAGAAAATAAAATAGACTTTAAAAATATTCATTAATTTTCATTTCAGTCATTCAGTATGTATGTATTTATTAAGTACCTACTATATGTCAAACACTTTACTAGAGATAGATAAAAGTAAAAAAGTCCCTACCCTCAAAGAATTTAAATTCTAATAGACAAAACAACACACACATACACGTATGAAGAAAATATTCAAATGACTATAAGATAGTATGGGGAAGGAGGGCCCTCGTAGATGAGAGGATGAAGAAAGCATTCATGCAGAAGCTGCCACCTAAGCTAGTCTTCAGGAGGGGGTACCATGAATAGGGAATACCAAGCAGGACCAGAAAGGGAGGAAGGAGCCAGGTTTTGAAGAAATTTAAATGCTAAACAGTAGAGTTTATATTTGACCTTAGAGATAATAACCACTGGAGTTTATTGAGTGGGGTGTGATCAGGTTGTCACTTTCACAGCTCTCTGGAGGAAGAATGGTGGTGCCCTTGACAGTAATAAACAATTTGAAATGAGCGAGGAAGACTATGAATGCTACTGTAATTGAAGCCATTTTAATTGGGCTTCCACTGAAGCCTGGGGCTGCGATATTGGGGAGGGAGATACGACTTCTATCTCCAGATCTGACTAATTTGACTCCAGATTGAGAGAATGCTGAGGCTATACTCTAGGTCTTTGTGAGTGGTGGAATTGGTACCAAAGCCAGGAAGAGAAAGCAACGTGGCTTTAGACACTCTCTTGGAGACATACCATAAAGTCTTAAGCTTCAGACATTTAGGGGAAGCCAGCTCTTCAACTTGCCCTGATTTCTAGCTTGCCTCCTTAGAAACTTTAGGGCTCCTCCTTGGGTGAAATCAAGGCCTCTTTCTTAGTTTGAGCTGAGATATCTCATTCCAACTGGAAGACTTATTCCCTTTTAAATATTTTCTGGCTTATTCTAATCTGTAAAACTCTGTTTGATGCTTTCTTGGATCAATGAGGTTACTCTATTTGCTATTTGTGATAGTCTTTTGTACAACCAGTTTGGTGCAAAGGAACCAAGTTGGTGTGTAAGCTAAGGAAGGGATAGGAACCAGAAAAGTAGCTTTTGTTAAGAACAAGACTGGTACCCCTAGACTAGCAATATTCTTTTTGGTGGGGGAAGCTAGAAAGATCTGTCAAGCTCAAAACTCATTATCAAGGAATGACCAAGTCTCAGCTTCTCTTGTTCCCCTCAAGGTAGATATTATAGACTCCCCTGGAGAAGCATGGGCCAGAATCCAAAGATATGCATTCATGCCATCCTTAAGCTGCACATTTATGCTTTTAGACAATGCATGTGGACACATACAAATCTTACACTATGAACCTATTCCTCATATTTCAACATGGAGCATCTTCGAATAAATAGGTCTTCACAAAGACCTATGAATAGAGAGGAAGAATGGTTTTAGTGAAAATGAATAGAAGGTAAAAACCAATAGGAATAAAATTCATGGAAGAAGGAGGAAATGAAAGAGAATTCATATTTTGAGAATTTAAGATACTGGAAGTTTCACTATGGAAAGAGTTCAAAATTTTACCCCTAGAGGTAAGTTAGATAGATCAGGGTAATTATTAGCAAGATTATTGCAGTTTATAGAGGTGAGCAAATAAACATCAAAAATCTTAAATAACCTATAATGTCTTTATGTTTTACTTTAAACAAATCATTTCTTAATTCTATCTCCTCCCATTTTGTGAATTATATTAAACTACTATTTTATTCTCTCATTTGGATGTAAATCATTATTAGTCTCTTATAGGTGGGTATATGGTATGGCGGATAAGATATTGGAGGTATTTGGAGTCAAGGCAAGTCCTGACTTAAACACCTATTTGTTGTGAGATCATGGGTAAGTCATTTAATGTCTCAGCTCCTCAGACAAGTTACCAAGACTATATAAGACAAATTATATTAGTGGAATAAATTTCCATGTGGAGGGTTACTTTCAACATTGAGATTACTGGGTATGGAAGGAAGGAAAAGGAAGGAAGGAAGAAAAGAAAGAAAGAAAGAAAGAAAGAAAGAAAGAAAGAAAGAAAGAAAGAAAGAAAGAAAGAAAGAAAGAAAGAAAGAAAGAAAGAAAGAGAGAGAGAAAGAAAGGACAGAAGGAGGGAGGAAGGGAGGGAAGGAAAGAAGGAAGAGGAAGGGAGAGAGGAAGAAAGAAAATGTGGCCCAAATCATCTACATAGGAAAGTTTTGCTCCCATGTAACAGATTTTATTTTTTGTCTAATTGACCAAATCAGTTCTTGCATCACTCTTAAAACTTTGAAGTGGATACATCATAAATGCACTGGTTACCTTTCAAAGCCAATCTGACGAAATGTCTTCTCCCATGTTGAGCCTAGGAAAAAAAAAGAAGAAAAACTGATTTAAGCACCTCAGATATTCAGTTTTCATCTGTTTTCTACATCCATGTTGGATATTTCATTTTGTTTTTTAGTCCAATAAAGAGATAATTAAGCCCTTATGACATACTTTAATTAGTCTGCCCATTTGTATAACAATATTAGTTGTTAAAGATTTGAGGAACAGTTATAATTATTTAAAAATGCTATTCAAATAAGTTTAAAATCTTTTTGAAATAATGGTAGATTGAATAACAGAAGATTAAATATAATGTGATAATAATATTGTGATCTTTAAAAAAATTGAAATGATTTCATGTCTGAGTTTCTACCAGAAGCTTCTTATTCTAAAATGCAATGTGACATGTGACATAAAATCATGTAAAAAAAAAACAAAACACTACCATGTTATGTCTCTCTACCTTGTTTTCCCTGATGCAAAGCAGTTGGCTACTTTCAAAATTATCCATAAATCTAATTATGACCCTAGCAGTGTAACATGATCCTAATTATTTTGTAAAAAAAAATAATAAAAAACACTGAAAATGCAAACTATAAACTATATAACTGAGTTCTTTAAGTTTTAATTTTAAATTTAATGTAACTGGTGATATATTTAATGACTGATGTCAATTAAAAGCTGGGAATATTCTTTGACATCTCAATATGATCCAGTTTACTTTACTACTTCAATTATTTTAATATTTCAGGTTTGCCCAATTTCTTCAGTATTGCTACTTCCTCCACTAATACTACCCCTTCTATATATGAAGAGATGATTTTCATGAGAGGATGAAGTCAAAACAACTGATTAACTGATAGTCAGTTCTCTGATGATGTTGAATTCTTTTGAAATTAGTTAGACTGCTCCTCAAATATGCAATACAGAGGCCTTCTCTGGGCCCTTACTCAAAGAATTTCCAACTTCTTAGGAATTATTAAGGATATTCTCTGATGAAATAGCTTTTAAGAACACAAGGACACCTCAATATTGGAATAGAATTCCAGCAGTGAGGACTCCTTTATTTCACTGATATTAAGTAATGATAATGCTCATTTTTTAGGCTTACTATTCTGAATCAGATGTTTTCCAGAGGCAATGGTTATGTTTCAAAGAGCATTAATCTTTCTATCTCTATGCCTTTTTATAGGTGACTGCCCCCACCCTCTGCCTCATAGAATCTTTACCTTCCTTTGGTTTACTTCAGTGAAAACTACCTATATTCCAAGACTTTCATGATTTCCTGCCCTCCCAATTGTTAGTGCTTTTACCCATTTGAATTTGTTTGCATTACATGGTATTTGCTATCTATATTCATGTTGCAGCCCCCTAGTAGAAGGTAAACTTCTTAAAGGCAAGGAATTTTCATTATTTTTACCTTGACAACTCTAGAGCCTAACACAGTGCTACATGTCTTAGAAGGTACTTAAAATATCACAACTGAATTTATCGGCAGTATGTCAAAATCAATAGCACAAGAATCAATGCTATGTTTTAATGCATCTACTGTGTTTTTTTTTAACCATTGGAAGATAAAGCTAATTCTTTATAATATGAACTGACTGTATGACTACTTAGAATTTGGCAAAATTATTTTTTCTAAAGTTCACCTTAATATGAATGTTCAGGTTTGAGAGATGACAAAATTCAATAAAATTGACATTTATGTTAAAATATGGCATAACATAAACCTGTGTGTTTAAGGGTGGAAATAGTGATTCAGTAACATTTCACCAGTTGAAATGTGATTAAGGAAATCATGCAGACTTCTGCATTGTATTAATACAATGTTACCTATTTAATAATTTTACTAGATTGGCACTTTCTCTCTATACACCCAGATGGCACGGCTGGATAGGAAATGAGTTCATATTACTTGTTCACTTTTTAAAGCTCTGGGCCCTGAAGAGATAGAAAGAGGAATAATACTAGCACCAGGTCTCTGCACTAATCATTCTATCAAGTGGGAATTTGCCTTTGTTTCACGCTTTGGATATGTCTTTCCTACAAATCTTTCTGATTTTTCTAATCACTTAGTGACTCCCGGGCACTATGATTCGCTAGAAAAAATGGAGAGTATGAAGTGGGGTAAGGAAATACTAGGACTGGGGAGGGTTATTCTTCTGGTTCTGGTGCTTTATGGGCAGATTCAATTAGCTTTTAAGGCATTTTCTCTGGGTATCCTTTGAAGAACAATTCACAGAATTACAGAATAATAAGGATGACCTCAGAGGTCACAATAAAAATGGCCATTTAGATAGTAATTTAAATTTGGTAAAGTATGATATATCATTTGATCCTTACAACTGCATATGGAAGGTATTGTCATTTCACAGATGAGTAAAATGAGGTTCAGAGAAACTTACTAATAGACACACAACTAACAGCTGTCAGAGACAGAGTTTGAATACAGACTTCCTACCCAAGTCCAGCACTCTATCTGGACTACAACTACACCATGTTACCTTTCATTAATCTAACCCATATCTAAATAAGAATTCTCTGTACAAAGTAACTGACAAGTGGCAATCCAGTTTTTTTTTCTCTTGAAGAATGAATCCTTATTAAAGAGAACCCACTACCTCTCATTCTTCTTCTAAAGGGATCTAATTCTACTGATACTGCCATCTTCTAAAACCCCCAAGGGTGTTGTTTTTAAACTGCTACTCCATATAGCTACATCTCTTCTATATCCAAAATAGAATTTCTGAACACAAGTCTAAAATTACATTTATCTACTTGAATTTAATTTTATTAGGATTAGTCAATGCTGTGGTCTATCAAGATTTTTTGGATACTCTATTATCCATCAGGTTTTCTAATTCTGTATCCTCTGAAAACATGTCTACCATCTATGTCTTTATCTTAGTCACTGACAAAATTGTTAAAAAGCATGGAGCCAAGCACAGATCCACAAACTACTTTACTATGGCCTTCCTACTAAACTGACATTGAACTATTAATACTACTCTTGGAACTGGTCAATCATTTCCAAGTATACTTGATCTTACTATGATCTGATCTACCTCTCTTTTCCAAATCTACAAGGATACCCTGAATGACTTTCTCAAATGCTTATCTGACATCTATATAAACCAAATCTATAGCCTTCCTCTGACAGTCTAGTGACACTGTCAAAAAAGTAAATCATTTGTTCTTGATGAAGCCATGCTGGCTTTTTGTGGCCACAGCTTCCCTTCCAAAATATTCCTTAACTATCTCTTCAATAATATATTGATAACTTTGTAAGAAATCAAAGTCAATCTCATTGGCTTATAGTTTGCACATTTTACCCTCTTTCCATTTTTTGAACTTGAGAAAAAATTTGTAAAATTTTCTGATCCTGAGGTACCCCTACCATTCCCCAGGATCTTTTAAAGATTATTTCTAATGGCTCAGCAATCACAGCATCCAATTCAATACCCTGGGTTGTAGTTCAATTGAGTCTGGTGATGTGAACTCAAAAAGAACATGTATTTCTTTTTTTTAATCTCTCTCTCTCTTTTTCTTGAGATTCAACTTTTAAAAACCATTTCCCTGACTTTTCTAGTTAAAAAATTCTTCTACCAAAGAAAACTGAAGCAAAACAACCATTTAGCCTTTTGTCCATCTCCTGCTATCATGATTTCAGCTAAACTGAACAATAGTCATTCCCTTCTTCTATTCTCCTTGTTTCTCCATCATAGAAATCCATTTTTGGATTGAAAAATAACATTTCCTGTCAGCCTCAGCTTATTCTGAGCTTTAGTGCCCCATAATTCTTCTTACAGGAATATTTCGTAATTTGGTGTTGTTCTTGCATGGCCTGCTCTTTCTTGATGGCTTTTTAAGTTTCTAGGTGAACTCTTTGTGCATCCTCATTGGTTTATGCTAACAACTTCTTTTCTTTTTATTTTGAATTGTTTCTAGTTTTTAACTCAAAATTTCACTTTTGATAGCTTCTCATCCATGCAGGATTTTAGTTTATGGAATGCCACATGTATCTATTCATTTTCTAAATCCTTTTAAATCTGCTCTTCAAAAATCTAGGGTGCAAATCGAATTGTGTTTGGCTTTTTTCTCCTTTATCACAAATTTTAAGAGATATGGACACTCACCCTCTAAAGGGTCCATATTATTTGGATTTAAAAAAACCTATTCTTTTTTATTCATAAAAATAAGATCCAGAATAACAGTTCCCTTTGATGGTTTCTTCAATTTTTTGGAGGATGAAATTATCAGTAGGATGAGTTAAGAAAGTATCTGCTATTGCTTTGGGTTAATAGACAGAGTTCCAGCAAATACTGGGATAATTAGAGTCTCATAATTAGTATATCATGCTCCTGTACAAGGCTTATGAAATATTTCCCATCTTTTCATTTATATGTTCTACTTCTTTTGCCCAGGTGGTATTTATTATATTTCTATGAGAATATGGATGCTGTTTCTTCCTCCACTAAACAATAAGAATGTCTGGATATTCATACTTTGGCTAGGAATTAAATATTTTCATGACATATTTTTACCAAGTTAAAGCATATTTCAACTGACAAGCTTGCATACTGAAAAAAATGCATAGTATTAATAAAAGAGTGAGTTCTTTGCCTCTCAGTCTTCTGGCACCAACATTGCTTATTTTTTTTTAAGTAAACCTCCACCCTGATAGTCATCCAGCCTGGTAACCTCAATATACATTGACACATTCCCTCAAATTCAGTTGCATTTATTGGCATTACAAAGTTAGCACAACATAGTGAAAAAAGCTTTTACTACTAAGTGAGGAGAAATTCTGACTTTTTGTTTTTACAGACTACCTGCCTAACTTTGTGCAAGACTCTCTCTGGGACTTCATTTCTCCAGTAAGGGGGTTGGATGACAGAGGCCCCTTCAGACTCAAAATCTGTGACCTTATGATCTTACATCTTCCCTCCTCTCCACTCACATTGATACCACACTAGTTGAGGTTTTTATTATTAGTGACCTAGATTATCATAATAGTCTTAATTGGTTGCCTTATCCCATTTTTTCTCTCCTCTAATATGATTGCAAATGTTATCTTCCTATGGCACAGCTGTCACCACATCATTCTCTCCTGTTCAAAAATTTTCAGTGGCTTCCTAACTTCCCAGGCAAATGGGACTTGTCTAGTCTCAATCTCCCACCTTTGTGCAGTTGTACAAGCTATTCCCCAGGCTTAAAATGGAGAAGTCCAAGGAGAGTCCTAGTTCCTATATACACATGTATATACATTGGCAAGAAATGTATGATAGTCCTGGAAAGAATACTGGGAAGGCACAGTCAGGCAGATTATAAGAAAACTAAGAGAGAGCAATATGTAAAATAAACATCACTGGCAGAGGGCAAGAACATCTGAGGGCATCAGCAAAAGCCTCTTGAAGAAGAATATGGCATATAGGTCCTTAGATTGGGGCCAGTGCAAGACTGAGGGCCAGTTTACATTTTTCTGTCTCTAAAAGATGACCATGGTCAAAGATTTAATCAGCTCATGACCATACTACAATGCTTTGCTAGGCTGGTCCTTAGACAGCAGGCACAGTCTGTTTCTTGACTCATACTTGAAACCTTTCCAAATGTATAGAACTTGCCGAATCTTGTGCTCTGCTGACACAGTCTTTGAAAAGCCAAGGTCACCGCTTCGACAAAATGAGGCACCAAGAGAAGACAAGAGTCTAATAATTGGTTAAAATTACTGTTAATTTAGGCAACATATTAATCAAACACCAATTTTCAGCTGAATAATCAGGTTTTATAATCATCTCTTCATCATTGAGATCCATCAGAACGTGGGTTCATTCAATGTCTTGCTATACTGCTTCTCTGCTTTTCTAAAACTCAGAACAAATGCTAATGAATAACACCTTCTAGAACTGTTGGATGATGGCCAGCTTACCACTATAAAAATAAAAGATTTTTCGTTGACTGCCAGGGGTTGCCAGGTGGTTAAACATGCTGACTGGCACATGACACTGGTCACTAAACAGTCTTCATTGAAAACATCTGGAAATTTCTCAGGACCTACATCTGTTCTGCCAGAAGTTGTATTAACATCTTTTTATTATTTTTTTATTATTGAAGGAAAAATATTTGTACAACCAATCAAAGGAGCTACATTTTTACCACATGTTGAACTGCTCTGTCATATGAATAGGAGAGTCAGATTTTATTAGGGAAGAGCAATGGTTTCTTTTTCTCTCTTGCCTCTCTAAAGTGTTGTTTGGTTTTTATTGCTATCTTTTTATATCACCTATAGTTCCCCTTACATTCCTCTGTCTCTTCTCTCAAAATATCAGTCTTTATTACAAAGAAATTTGTTTAAACTAGAAGAAAAAAATCAGCAAACCAATTAAAACAGCAAAATAACATAATAATATATGCACTGTTCCATACTCAGAGACCCCACTCCTACTCCCTCCACTAGTAAAGGAGTGAGGGGAAGCATTCTTGGAAAAACTAAGGTGCTTTTGAGTTTTTCAGATTCACAGAATTTTAGAATTGAAAAGAGAATCAGCAGTTACTCAGTTACACACAAGCCTGCTCAGAATCCCTTCTATAACATTCCTGACAGATGGCTAGTCATCCTCTGCTTTAGGAGTGCCAGTGATGTGGAATTTCTTACCTTTGTAAATAGCTCTTCCACTTTCAGCCAGCTCTAATTTGTTGATCTGAGGAAGCTTTTTCCTCCTATTGAACTGAAATCTGCTTCTTTGGCACTTCTGTGCACTGCTCCTAGTTCTCTCCTCTTGCGCCCACTGAGAACATATTTAATCTCTCTTCACATGACAATCCTTCAAATATTTGATACCTCTCCTCTTCCCTCCCACCAAATTTCTCTTCTTCAGGCTAACATTCCCTCATTCTTGTTAGCTATCATTATATCACATGGTCTTTAGCCTTCTGACCATCCTAGTCACGGTTCTCCGGACACAATTCAAATTGTTAATGTTTAAAAAGACAATGCACAGGTGTTGTCAAAAGCAGAGTACAGGAAACCATCATTGCCTTCATTTTAGAAGTGAGCAATTTAACCAAGAATAGGTGCTTAAACTAACCACTGTCACTTCAGAAGTGAATTACTAGAACAGGGCAGGTCAATTTGTTATCATAGGACCTTATGCAACTCTTCAGAAAGTCCTGTGCCCTCCTTCAAACAAACATGAAGAAAAATGAAGCTGGCTATTATGAATTTTATTGGTACTACAACAACACTGGTATTGTGGTAGCAAAAGTACCAATTTTTTCTTTGGAAGATTTAAAGCAATATAAATAGATGAATAAAATAAACATTTGTCAGTTCAGTCAGTATAAGAAAAAGATGTTCCAAAAGTCTTAGTGAATTTCTAGGAAACTACTGTAATAGTCCAGGTAAGAGGTGACATGAGCCCAAAATAGGGTTGTTATGATCATCTATGGGGACAGATATTAAATATTGCGAAGCCAGAATAAACAAAGACTTGGAATTTAGCAAGGGACTTCAGTTGGAGGCTATTCTCAATGAATCATCAGAAGCCCTGCAGAATTCTTCTCTGGTATGAATACTTCCTTGTCTAATTCACAGCTTCAACTTCCAAACTTGTCTCTTGTTTTACACATGTCATATAGAAGATCCACTTCCTACAATTAGTCTTCTCCTTCTTCCTCTCCCTCTCTTTCTTCTCTCTGGGGTTTACAGGCTAGATTTCTTTCTCAAAGACCAAGCCTTAAACCCAATTCATTCTGGAGCTCAAAGATTGGACAATAGGTCCCTGCCCAAGCCTCAGAGTGAATTTAAATAGTAACTGTTTCTCTTTTGGCCAGCAACCCTGAGGGTCTTCCTCTCCCAGTTTGATTTTTTTTTATTAAATGGGTCATCCCTTTACTCACTTCTTAAAGAGGCCCATTCATTGACACCTCACACAAAGTGAGAACATGAAAAGACCTTAGCTTAAGAAGGCTAGGGTCTCTCATTGCATCCTGTACCATCTCCAGTCATCCTGATGAATATCTTGCCACTGGACTCAGATGGCTTTGGAGGAGAAAATGAGGCTGGTGACCTTGCACAACCCTCCCTCACTCCAATCAAAGTCAATTGTAAGTCATGTCATCACCTCCTTGATGTCATGATCCTCTTCAAGAATGAAGGACAAACACAACAACAATAACACAACAACCTTTTGTTGTACTTACATAGGATTCCACATTTAAAAATGTCCGTTCAGGGTCTTAGTTTTCTTTTAACAAGGCTTATCCTCAAAATCAGGAGAGGAAGTCCTTATATTCTTTATGGGTTCTGACTAATATGTTTATTGAATAAGAGTTACAGGTTGTTCCTTCATTACATGCTATGGGATGACAAGAAACAAAGGAATAAATGAGACAGAATGAGAGAGATGGAGAGAGAAAGAGAGAGAAGAAGGAGGAGGAGGAGGAGGAGGAGAAGAAGAAGAAGAAGAAGAAGAAGAAAATGAAGGAGGAGGAGGAGAAGGAAGAGGAGGAAGAGGAACAGAGAGAAAGAGAATGAAAGAAGGAAAAAGAGATAGAGACAGAGAAAGAAGAGAGAAAAAGAGAGTGAGACAGAGAGTTGGACAATGCCACAAAAAATCTGTAGTGATAAGGGTTGGCTTTTCTTTTGTAGTAAATTCTACCTAAATTTAATTTACTTATTCATTGCCATACCAATCAAACTGCCAACAAATTATTTTATGGAGCTATAAAAAATAACAAAATTAATCTGGAAGAATAAAAGGCCAAGAATATCAAGGGAATAAATGACAAAAAAGTGGAGGAAGGTGACCTAGCAGTACCAGGTTTCAAACTATATTCCAAGGTGATAATCATCAAAACAATAGGGGTACTGGCTAAGAAATAGAGTGTTAGATCAGTGGGATAGATTAGGTACACAAAACACAATAGTAAATGACCATAGTAATTTAGTGTTTGATAAACCCAAAGATCCAGTCTTTGGGGGCAAGAACACACTATTTCTTTTGTTATCTGATTTGTTTTGGCCACACCCACTTTACATGAAGTAATTCTTTTCCTTTTAATTTTTTTTAACCAAAATTCATCTAATGTTCTTTTAAGAAAGAGAATGTACATTAAGACTAAACTTGGGAGTATTTTCATTTTTTTTATTTTGAATCCTGTGTGAAGAACTTGCCAAATATTATTACTAACATTCAGATTGTTATGATTTTAACCCTAAAAAAAGGCAAAAACAAAAAAAAAACCTGGCAGATATTAACTTGAATAGAATATCAGGAAATCATGTCATCTCTAATTGTGCCAAGAGAGCAAAGCTACTGTTCAGTTCTTCCAGGTCCCAAAGGGTGCATGTCTACAGAACAGAATTAGACCAAAAGAAATAAAAAGCATGGCTGGTTTAAATTGGTGGTTTAAAGTAAGTGGGAAGGTTATAATTATGCCATCCTAAAGTTATCTAATGAACTGTTTCTAGGTACTTCTCCTTTTGCCAACCAAGACATCATTTATTTTCTCTTACTATTTGGGGAAAGTGGTGCACATTCCATTTTGCTCATATGCAATGCCAGCCAGCAAGGCAGTGGAAGACGCATTTTTCAGAGGGGTGGCATTTTGTATATGCAAGGAAAACAGCTTTTATTTGTGACTTTTCAACATTCAAGAATCAAAGAATAGAAGTAGGAAGAGGCGGAATAGAACTCAGAGGCCACCTAAATCAACCTTGCCATTTTTGCAAATGAGGAAATTGAAGACTGGGGGGTCAAGTGACTTGGCCAAAATCATAAAGATTGTGAACATCAGAAGTAAAAGTTGAAACCATGCCCTTTGACCTCAGCAACTGACAGAGTTCTTTCCACTGCACCACAGACTACGTGGGGGCCCAGTACCTCTCCTAGAAAGGATCAAGTGGATGGAATAATTCATCCACTGGTGACTTTTAGTTCAAAGTAGTTTTTCCCTTAATAATGTTAGTTATTAAATAAACAATTAGGAAATAAAAATGAATTTCCAGAAGTGCTGAATTCAATTGTCATTTTCATTTTGTAGAAATAAAACCCCAAAATAATAGTAAGCAACATAATGGATAAGGAATGCCATGGCAGAGGAGAGAACCAAAAGCATTAGACTTGTAGGTGAGACTTCATTCCCACCTTGGTCCTATTTTCCCTGACATGGTAATAGACATATATCAGAAGACATTTTTATTTGTTTGTGTGAAAGCATAGACTTCCTGTCGAAAGAGTCTTGATAATTTCATCTTGCCCCCATGTAGCAATTAAATATGATGATTCTTTGGTTAATTTCACAAATAGAAATAGCATATTTTTATACAACTCATCATATTTTAGTCTTAAATAAAGGCTCAATTCCCCAATATATTTAATTGACTTCTTTCCAGGCTCAAAGTGTTACCTTCAGCAGAGTTTTATTGTAATAAAATGCATTGTTTTAAATGACTTTGATTTGTTTTCAGTAGGAATGAATGCTTTTATTATACTGCCTTAGACAATTTTCTTTTCGTTCTTTTCCTTTTACCTTTCTATCAAAAGGAGCCTCCAAGGAAATAGTGTCAGTGCTTTCAGAAAAACTGAATCAGGGAACAAATGAGAAACGAAAATTATTTAACTTTACCCCTTCCCTCATCCCCAGAGGTTTTCTTATATAAATTACAGGACCTGTATTTCAAGACAAAAGCTAATTCAGCATATTTAATTTATTGTTGGGCTTTCTCATTTTTACTGCATAAGCAAATTCCAAAGTGAGAACAAATAATGGACTGAATAGCTCAAAATTCAAGTGGGAAACTGTATGTATACGGTTCTTCCAACACCTTTTGAAAAATTTTATTAAAAATATACATTCATCAGAAGTTAGGAATAAAGAGATTACTTCTATACTAAATTTGTGTGTGTGTGTGTGTGTGTGTACACACACACACACACACATATATATATAATCACCTCTATCTTTGTTCCCCATAATAAACCATAAACTTTATGTTGAGGAATAGTCAACTTTTCATTTTTCAATGTAATAATAAAAGCTGGCATTTATTTAGTGCTTTAAGTATTGCAAAGTTTTATATATATGTATATATATATATATACTATGTATATATGTACACACACACACACACATATATGTGTATATATATGTGTGTATATATATATATATTATATATATATGGCATCCTATTTGATCCTCAAAATAGTCCTATGAGGACTATTATTATCCCTACTTTATGGATAAGGAAACTAAGAACAAGAGAGGTTAAGTGACTTGCCATGGTCACACAGTTTGGAAATATGAGGTAGAATTAGAATTCAGATCTTCCTGAGTCCCAATTCAATAATATATCCACTATACCTCCAGCTGTCTTCATGTATTATAGCATCAAAGAATAGAAAGGGTCCCCACAAGCTTTTCTAATGGGAGGGATACAAAAGTGATATAGA
>NW_020954590.1:37472730-37516955 GCF_900497805.2 Vombatus ursinus | reverse complement strand
ATAATTAATATACCAGGTCTCCAAAAGTCTTAGTGGAGTATTAAGCTTTTTTTAAAGCTTAATACTCCACTAAGACTTTTGGGACACACTGCATGTTTCACCAAATCATAGAATCTCAGAACTGGAAAGAACTGCAGAAAAACTCCCTTGCAAACATTGCAAACTACATGATGCCCATCTATCTCAGGGCTATGTCCTGGGCTCTCTTTTCTTCTTTCTTTACTTTCTCTCTCAGTCATTTCATCAGATGCCATGCATCCTACCCAATTCCATAAAGATGGCTCCCAAATTTATGCATTCAGTCCCTGTCACCAACTATCTGCTAGACACCTTCTCCAGAATGTCTTTTTTATTGTTGCTGTGATTTAACTGATGTAAAATAGTAGTTCTCAAAGCTTTGGCTGTGGTGATAAAAATTATTCAACCTACAATAAGAAGGACTGAGGCAGAGCTGTGAGCCAATGGTATTTTAGTCCATTAGAGGGGTCCATGGTCCCCTCTAATGAAGTGGACCTCAGATCTTCCTCACAATCTGAGATGCCTCCTCCTTCCAGTACCCTATTTTTATAGGGTTAGATATTGAGACATTCAAGAAGAACTATATCAAATATAGGATAATTCCACTGGTTGACATATGATGCATAAGCAAAAATGATCTGTCAGCAGGGTTACAAGTTGGGTGAAACAAGGAATATCTTTACTTACTAGGTGGTCATAGGGTGGTCATAAGATGGACACCCGCTCATGTTGGACAAGAGAGAATTGTCTGGAGGAACAAAAATAAATTCAGGGGACTTTCCATGTAGTTGAGTCACCTTTGCCACACTGGGCTTGGTCATCATGACAAGGAAAAACAAGAGGAGAGGGCCTCTAACTGGCTTCTTATGATTATGCAAGTGATCTTATCATCTGTAGCTCCCAGCTCTGGGGCCAAATATATAGAACTTATAATCACTACCCCTATCATTTCAAATTGATTGATACTGATTGGAATAGAGTAGGAGTCCTCAATGAATCAATTTTCTCATGGTCTAAAAACTCCTTTTCACTCTTAAAAATTATTTAGGATCCTTCAAAGAGTTTTCATTTATGTGGGTTACAGCTATGATTATTTGCCATATTAGAAATTAAAATATCTTAGTATTGTTATGAAAATAATTTTGAACTCTCAGATCCCCTAAAATGTCTTGGGGATCCATGGACCAAATGTTGAGAACCACTAAAGACAATTCCTGTTGTGTTTCCACTGCTGCTGTCAACTGCCCGTCAGGTTATTATCTGTGAAGACAGCTTTCAGTATCAAGAAGTGAAGTGACTTTCCCAAGAAGGTGTAGGAGTCAAACTTAAACATATTTCTTCATGATTTTAAGGCCAGCTCCCTATCTGCTATGCTAAACTTTGCAACAACTGCTGATTTTTCTGAAGGGGCACCAATTATTCTTTTTAGTAATCTGTATTAGAATTTTGCTGGGAATTAGAAGTAAGCAGCTAGATTATAGTTAGACCCCACTATCTTCCCATTCCCCATGAACAGTTGTCCTATCATTATACAATTTTCTTCCTTTCTCCAACATAACTAATAAGATCCCTTTAGTTTTTATTAGAATTTCTAGCCAGCCTTGGCCCCTTCTGCATTGTAGCTTTTACAACTACAATTCTATACTATGATAATTGACATTTGATGTCATTACTCTGAGACATTAAAAGTTTCTAAATGAACAAAGATTCTATTATATTCAGTACATTTGATTGACTGAGGCAAGAAAATGCCAGTATAATATAATTTATAAATATTTCCAACAAGCAGTGATAGAAACCTTTTCTTCCTAACTCTCAGTTAATCAGAAATTTTATTCACTTGGTTACTTTGCTGCAAAGTACTCTATGTCATCAAGTTTTAATATAAATAAATAGGCTATTATGCAGTATTAAAATGAAAAAAATTATGCAATCTGTCTTTATGTGAGTCAAATGTATTTTTCATCCACTAATGTCTCTCATTCATTTTCATTTATGTGCCATGAGGATTAATGGAAAGATATTCTTTCAGGGCACCTGGGTCAAACATGGTAGAAGAAGGCAAACAACACACTTCCGGAATGTCTTTCCTTTTGCATCATCTATTTTCCCCATGGACTAGTGACTAACAACAGCTTTATTTCCAAAGCTCTGTTATCTGGTTAGCCTTTCAACTCTAGGAGTCAAAATGAGGGATGAGTAATTTTTTTTTATAATGGAGATTTTTTACAAAGTTTGAACTGAGTTCATGTCCCTGAACAAAAGCATCCTTAGGGATTCTGATTTATTGGCAGAGAATTGAAATTGGATAGAAGCAGAGATTCATATGAAGAGTTGTCCTTGTCTGTTTAAAGCATAACAGGTATCACAGGAGATCAGAGTGGAAAGGAGATGATATCCTAAAGGTTCCATAAAGCCTATTTGAGAGAATTTGATGTAAAGCAGTTGTTGTCACAGCCAAACTTTTTTCTTTATAATTATGATCTTTACTGATATATAATATATACACCCATTATTAGCATTACATGCACAGAAAAGAATGTCTGACCAACTTCTTGGCAGACTGAAATTTTCAAATATTATTATTTGGAATGTATTCAATACATATTTTAACAATGCATGGCAATTTCAACTCTCTTTAAAGGAAAAAAAGTAGGTAGATCTTAAATTGTGAATTTTACATAAATGCTACCACCGTCCTCACACACACACACACACACACACACACACACACACACACACACACAGAGAGAGAGAGAGAGAGAGAAAATTACAATAAAATTTTCTTATTCAGTCCATAAAAGTCCTTATCTTTGCAGTTTGCCACACCAAAGAATCTAGACTGATGCTGATTACTTCCCACAAACTTTTCTGCTGACTTAAACTTCAGGAAAGACACTCTTTAATTCATCTTCTATTTGGCCTAATCATTATCTAGATGAAATTCCTCCCTTAAAAGTGAAATGGATCTGGAGAAGACAATTCTTTTCTCTGTTTTCTATAGAGCATTCATCCAACACCTTGGGAGCTTTCTACAGTCAGGCTATCTGTGTATATTCCTTATTCTCACTACATATGTATCCTCAGACCTTCTTTTCCTGTCACATATGCCCTTGATGCACTCAGCATCATTGTTACATCTAATTCTCTGCTGGTACTATGTTTTCAATCTCTCCCTATGATACATCTTTCTAATTCACTTTTGTTCATATACAATTTCTTTGAGGTATTAGTATTTCATGATTCACAGTCATTGTGCATCACCAGGAAAATATTGACGTTAAAAAGATTGGTTGTGATGGTAGGAAGCAACATATCTTCCCAAATTTATTCCAACCCACTTTCCTCTTCTGAGTCCATCCTTAGCTCAGTGAAAGTATATGACAGGTGTAAATTGAAAATTCCATTCATCAGTACTCTATAGACACAAAGTGGGTTTGGATACATCTTAACTTTGTATTAGTTAAGTATAAAGCTAACTAGTTACCAACTAGTAAAATTTTTGTCCAAAGATTTCAGTAAAATCCCTTTTAAAAATATGATTTTGAAGCTAAAAGCAATCATCTAGTTTAATAATAACAATAACAATAATTATCATTTATATAACACTTAAAAGTTTGCAAAGTGCATTGAAAGAATTATCTCATTTTATCTTCATAATAACTCTAAAATGGAGGCCCATAAAGGTAAAGTGACTTTCCTGACATCAAGCAGATTGCAAAGCTATGATAAGGTACCTAAATTCTAGTCCAGTGATCTTTTGATTACACAATGTCATGTGATAAAAACAAACAAAAAAAGTTTCCTAATTCCCTTTAACAAAAAGTGAGAAAAAGGGACATTTCCAGTATATTTATTTCTGATTCTGACTTGGACTCAAAGGAAGAAATATAACTTGACCATTCAAGAATTCTGTTCTACAAATATTTAACACCTAGGTGGACAGCCCTACAAAGGAAATCAATGGCTATTAAGCAGGGCCTGATATGCCAGTGTTGACCCCATAATACAGAACCAGATTATTTCTTTAAAATGTAAATAATTTAAGCAGTAGTAGTTTTATATCTTCTCTCGAACGCTGGCCAGTGTACTAGTTCTAAATCAGTCTACTAGTAATAAGAGTGTTTATAGATGTATTTTCCTGAGATAAATCATAATTAGTATAGTATACCATTTTAAAGCAACTAAAAAATAAATCAGTGCTTATCATACAATAGTATTATAGATATATTTTGCTTTTGGGACAGAAATAGTCATTTTAAAACAATACAGTGGTTCAATATATTCAAAGAATAAAAAATAATTCACAATGTATTACAGTCTTTGTAATCTTCACCAAAAGTCAAATACCATCTTGGTAGTGTATTTTTCAAACTTCATAAATGCTAAGTGTGATGACAACCTAATTGTATCTTTTAATATCATTAGGAATTTTATCAGGTCCTAAATATCTTAAAAATAAAAATTATTCATTATTTTTTTGGGAAAAAAGGAGAAAATGAAATTGATGCATTGTATTTTGAGTACATCAATTCCCTGCACCATAATCATTCCACCCTGTTTCAAAAACAAATATACTTAACAAACATTCTGCTTTCAAAGAGGGAAATAGAGTTTCTCTTTGTCAGAGAACTTTAGAAATATGTGGAAATCTTCCTCAGGGCATTTATTTCTTCCATTTTCCTGGCTGAAATGTCTCTCTTCTCACTCTAAGTCAAAGCAGAGGTTTCATTTTTGTAAATAGCCTATAAAACACATTGCAATGAAAACTGCAGTGTGTGTGTGTGTGTGTGTGTGTGTGTGTGAGGCTCGGCAAATTTCTCAAAAATTAAAACGTTCTCTTTCCTTTTGTGCTGAAATTTTACAGTACTTCACCTTCACCCCTGTTTAATGGTTTAATTCGGATGCACTAATGGGAGAAAAAGGTTCTTAGTTTGTTTCAGCCCTGACTAAAAAGATTTACAGCACTTCACTGAGGTTTTGGCTGACTGCAGTCTCTCCAGCTGTTGTTGAGAACCTGTCCATGCATCAGCCTTTATGTAAACACTCCTAATATTAACCACAGCTGCAGTATAAATCTGGTCCACAGAAAATACTCTTGTTTATGTGGTGTGCTTGAACATCTCACCTAACTGCCCTCTTGGGCATTCAGAATTGAATGCAAGAAATAGTATTAAAAAGTGTGGCATGACATTGGAAAATTATAGGGATGAGAATCATCAAAGAAATTCTAAGAGATGTCAAAGTGACTCAGAATATTGTAGGTATTTAATAGGCTACCTAGAACTTACTGCATTATTAAGTTTGAGTTTTACTACTTTTTTTCTAATACTTTTAATATTTTCCAATACTAATACTCATGAGAGTACTAAAATGCCCACTGTCAAGTGAGAGTTTAGCTATGTAGCTACATGAGTATTCATATACAAACATTTATGTATCCTTAATCCCTGAAAAATTAAAGTTGAATCTCTATAGCCAACTTGATCCTTGCACCTCAGTTGAACATAACACCAAGGATGCCAGTTATTCTCATGATATCTGGGCTAGAATAGATGGTTCCCAGAAATGCATAATATTTGAAATATGAACTTGATTATTATAAAGTTTTATTTCCATATGCTTAAGATAGTCTATATCCCAATTACGGACATAGCAAAAAGGAGAACTTGTTTTAAGTAATCAAGAAAGTTCTAGGCATTCTATTAAAAATCTAAAAACTTTCTGAGTTGCTTTGACCACTACCAGAATTTCTTTGTTTATTTTCATCACTTCAAATAAAATATATATACATATTAATATCCTCTAAAGGCCGGTAAAGTAAAATGTAATATAAGTATAGTGTAGATACAAACATTTATAGTATGGTATGGAATGGGATGGGGTAGGATGGGATAGCACAGTATAACTATTAGTATTACATTAGTATAGTATGTTAGTCTAGTCTAGTCTAGTCATATATAGTAAAAATATTTAGTATTTTATAGTATAGTTTTATTTAAGTGTTAGCATAGTATATTATCATATTGTATAGTATAGTTTTGTATAGTATAATGTAGTATGGAGTGGTGTGGTGTGGTGTGGTAGAGTAAGGTATAATTATTAGTGTGTATTAGCATATTCTTAGCTTATTACAGTAACATCACTTTAGTATGTATACACACATGCAAATGAGTTGCTAATTTTCATGGAGTGGGAAGGGGAAGAGTATTTCCATGCTAAGAGTCTCCATATGTAATAAATAACATTTATGAGGTTAAAAAAAAGGAAGTTTTTAAGGATTTGCTCCAGTCACATATCCCCAACTAGATGTTCCAAGAAGATGTAGGTATATAGAACTATGTGTATCAAGTCACCCCCCCTCTCTTTTTCTGTCTGTCTCTTTCTGTCTCTCTCTCTTTTGCATTTGTGTTTTTAATATCTTTTTAAAGCAATTGGACATAAACAATTTTAAAGTAAAGAATAACCAAACAAATAAATGTGTGATGATTCACTTTCTACCCCACAAAGTCTTCAAATTTTCTTCTTCTATCTTCAACAGAAATGATTATAGAATTATTCACTCATAACAATTGTTAGTAAAGCAAGTCAACAAAATTTTTCTTTCACTGATAAGGTGGATTTCTCTCTATCTGAAATGGCATCCAGCTGTTAAAGATATTATTTTTGACTTCATCACTGAAATAGAAGAAATGACTTTTTTTTTCTATATTAGTGGAAGTAAGCTATTCCAGGAGTGGAATACAGAAAGTGCATATTTTTTTTTAACTCTACTGTTTGCTATATAGCTATGTGTGTAAGGAATCTTATACTGGTTCTGGTTAAGTTGTCTGAAATAATGTTGGTTTATTGTATAATGTGAACTATTTATTAAAATTTTAAATAAGTTCAGCTTATTAAAGTAATTCATGATCTCATTAACCTTCATAGTAAACACCACCAAAAAGATTCCAGTAAAGTATTTTTTGTAAGATAAAAATATTGAGTGCTCATATAAAAGTTGTCATGATCTAAGTACTTTAGAAAAAATAACTACTGTAATTTCCTCAGAACAAGAGTGAGGAAAGGTGAACAAGGAAAGGAATGGAGAGATATAGGTAAATCATTCTGGAAGGAGGCCATTAAGGGAGGTAGACTTAAGTAAGGTCAATTAGGTTCAAACATGGCTGACTCCCAGGCCCATGTTCTAGCTTCACTTGGCCCACATGACAAATATTTTTCAGTAAAGTAATTTACAAAGGGGCTTTTGTTTTTGTTTTGTTTTGCTTTTCCTTTTAAGGACAGCAAATCATAATTTAAGAAGAAAAAAAAAGTACCTTTAAATTTCAGAGAAAGTTGACAGATATACTTGCCAAGGGACAGGCTAACCCATTTCAGTGGGTGAAAAATTTTGTATATAGTTGGGAATTAGAGAGTTGTCACAACCTATGTCTCTCTTCCAGACTACATAACTTTGGGAGAATATACAGTTCTCATCTGATTAAGAAGCCAAGAAGTAAAATTCGACATTAGGCACACTTGGAATACTAAATAGCTCCAGGAGCAGAAAGAGCCCAAGACTTCACTGATTGCACCCAACTTCTTCCTGGTCTAGAAGAATGACAGGATGTGACACATTCCCTTCTTTCCAGTAAACCTATCACTTGTGCAGAATCAATGAGTGAATGAATGGAATTGTTCTAATTTTCTTTATGACTTCCTGTTCTTTCTTAGCCACTTGTAAGACATAAGTCAATAATGTATCACTGCATACAATTCTTGGCTTTCTTAGTGAAAAACAGTATTACTGGGAAGTACTATCCTAACAACTCACTGTAGGTGCCCTCAAGAGATTTCTATTAAGTTGATGCCAAGTATTGATCAGTTTAGGTTAGTAATGTTTTTTGCAAATTCTTATCTTTTCTTATCTTATCTTTTGTTGGAGTTTCTTTTAGGCTTGAAAAGACACTCTGAAGATTTCAAAACAATTGTTTTGATTTTGAAGGAGCTCTCAACACTCCTACACCAATCCTCCCCTAATCCTCTCAGAAGAGAAAGTCACCTCCTACTTTACTGAGGAAATATAGATAATTCCTTGTGAGCTCCCTCTTCTTCCCTATTCTATACTTCAAAATTCCTTACCATCATTTCCAATTTTCTCAGCCTTTTCTCCTGTCTCTGATGAAAAGGTAGCTCTTTTTCTCACAAGGGTTAATCCCTTTAAAAACATCCTTGATCCCATCCCATTTCTTTTATTTTGGAAGATTGTTCCCACACTTCCCCCTCCCTTTAATCTTCACTCCCTTTCTATAAATTCATTCTCTGCTATTTGCCAAGACAACTAAGACTCTTCCATCCTCAGAAGAAAAAAAAAACCCTCACTTGGTCCTAAAATTAAGCTGCTATTCTATGCTTCTCATCTATTTCATATCTCAATTCCCAGAAAAAAAAAGCTACCTAGACTCATTACTCCCACTTCTTTCATCTCACTGGCTTCCCAATCACTCCCAATGTGGCTTCTGAGTTCATCCCTCAATTAGAACAGCTCTTTTCAAAGTTACCAGTGATCTCTTAATTGCCAAATTAGATGGTCCTTTCTCAATCTTCATCCTTCCTGAATTCTTTGGCAGCATTTGACACCACTGATTCTCTTCTTGACACTCTGGGTTTCAGTGACATTGACCTCTCTCTTGGTGTTTTTCACACCTGTGTGACAGCTCCTTTTTTAGATTTAGAACAATAAAGACACTTACTAGCTGTGTCACTGAGGGCAAGACATTGTTTCTTTGCCTGTTTCCTTATTTGTAAAGTGAGGAGCTGGGGATTGACTCAAAAATCTGTAAGGTTCATTTCAGGTCTAGATCTATGATCTTATGATCCTATTACTAGATCATTATCTATATATGACTCCCATTTATGGATATACCCCATGGCTCCATCTTGGATCCTTTTTTTTCTTCTACATTTTTTATTCTTTCCCAATTCTTATCTCTGTGCAGGCTACTGCCAGATCTCTCTCTCTCTCTCCCTCCCTCTCTCTCTCTCTCTCTCTCTCTCTCTCTCTCTCTCTCCCTTTCTTCTGAGCTCCAGTCACATATACCCCACTAGATGTTCCAAGAACATCTCAAACTCAACATGTCCAAAGCAGAACTAACGATCTTTACCCTTTCATCTATCCATCTTCTGAATGTCCCTATTTCTGTCAAGGATATCACACTTGTTAAAAGTCATCAAGGTTTGCAAACTAAGGATCATCCTCAACTCCTCACTCTCTCACCCCTCTAACATCCAATCATCTGCCAAGTCCTGTCCATTCTAATTTCATTTTTCTCTCTCATATCCATCTCCATTTTCACATTCACATGGCTACCTCACTACCTTAAGCCCTCCTCACTTCTTGCCTGGATTACTGAAATATTCTCCTAATTGTTATCAATGCCTACATGAATCCAATCTACCTTTAAAGCCATATTGTACATTATTTGCCCTCACTCATTTACCATTTTCACCAATCTAGCCTCCTTCCTTTTCCTCACACATGACACCCCATCTCCTGCTTTCATGCTTTAACACAGGCTGTTCCATAAATCTGACAGACCCTCCCTCTTCCCCCCTGTCTCTTAGAATTTCTAGTTTCCTTCAAAGGTCACATCAAAGCCACTTCATACATAAAGCCTTTCCTAATTCCCCACCTGACTGCTAATGTCCACTCCAAACTATCTTATATTTGCATGGGTATGCTTCCATGTGCCTCCCCTATTGGATATAATTTCTTTGAATGCAGGAACTATGTTTTTATCTCCATTGCCTAGAACAGAGTCTGGCCCAGATTGAAGTGGAGAAACACTTTGGAGAAGAGAAGACTAAGAAATATGATATCTATCTCCCAATAAATGAAGAGCTACCATGTAAAAGAGAGAGCAGATTTTGCGTTATCCCCAGAGGCTTAGGTGAGGAACAATAAGTGGAAATTGTAGGGATACCAATTTGGGTTGAATGTAAGAAATAAAATGTAGTCATCAGAGTTATCCAACAATAGAATGGACTTTCCCCCCCTTCATTTAACAAGCATTTGTTAAGGCTTAGTGGGATAATCTGGGGGTCAGAGGAAAGGCAAACATACAAACTGCTCTTTAAATGGTGAGCTGCCCGTCAACGGGATTAATTAATTTAATCAAGGAACATTTATTAACTACTCTATAGGGAAGTAACATATGCACATTTGGAAATATTTAGAATAAATACAAGGTATATTTTTCTTGTTCAGTCATTTTCAGTCTCTCTGTGATTCCCATTTGGGGGTTTTCCTGGCAAAGGTACTGGAGTGGTTTGCCATTTCCTTCTCCCACTCATTTTACAAATGAGGAAACTAAGGCAAAAAGGATTAAGTGACTTGCCCAGGATCACACACTTAGTAAGTACTTGAGGTCAGATTTGAACTCAGAGAAGATAAGTCTTCCTGTCTCTTGACTTGATACTCTAGCCCCTGTACCTCCTACCTGCCCCAACAAGATAAATACAAGATCATAAATAGCAGGTAGTTAAAGAATAAGGTCAGCTAGGTGGCTCAGTGGATAGAATAAAGGGCCAGGAGTCAGGAAGACTGGTTTTCCTGAGTTCAAATCTGACCTCAGACACTTAACTGTGTGACCCTGGGCAAGGCACTTAATCTTGTTTGCCTCAGTTTCCTCATCTATAAAATGAGCTGGAGAAGGAAATGGCAAACCACTCCAGTATTTTTGTCAAGAAAGCTCCAAAATGGGGTCAAGAAGAGTTAGACTCAACTGAAACAATTCAAAAACAAAAGTTAAGGGAAAAGAAAACCAGTACTTGAAGGAAGGGGTAGTGGCAATAGGGAAAGGCTTTAAGAAATTGTTGCTTAAATTCAGTTTTGAAGGAAGTGAAAGATTGGATAAGGTTTAGGTGAGTGAGGAATGCATTCCAGGCACTGGGAACAGTCAGTGTAAAAACATGGAGATGGGGGTTGGAGTGAAAAGTGGGAGGAACATAGAGGAGGTCAGTTTGGAGTTATTTAAACAAGAGAGTTGATGACTAACTTCCATGACTGCAGAAGGAATGCCTGTATTGCATGAGAGATTGGACAAAATAGCCTCTAAGGTTCCTTCAAGATCTAGGATTCTAGGAATGGGACTGTTTTTACATAGAAAATAGGGTGTAAGCTTGCAGAGGGGAAGGATTTTTCTGTTTTTGTATTTATATTCCCAGCACCTAGTATAGTACTTGGCACATAATAAGTGCTTAGTCAATACTATAATTTTCCATAATTAGAACTAATCTAGGTTCTAATTAAATAGAATTGACTCCATAATTGGTGCTTGGGTTCCCTTTCAAGTACCAAGACACTTTACTTCTAACCATGGTAAGCCCTACTTCTTTGTTCAGTGGGACTTCTGCCTTGAATACCATGATCACCAATGCTCATGTAACAAAGCCTTTGGAATTATTTTTCTTCCTGAAATCTTTGAGACCTTCCAACTCAGACTTATTTGGAGGGAGGTTCCTCATTCAGTACTTATGAATCTATCATCTGTGTGAGAGCACTTGTCAATGTGTTTTCAGAGAAAACCAGACATTATAAAAATAAAAATTCTTTCTCCATAGATTGACATCTCTAGATACCTTTGAAAAGAAGTTGAGCACTTGGTACAGAAATAAAAATTCCATTTATTTTATAAATTGGGTGAATCAAAGTTACTTATTACAACTTTCAGGTCTACCTATCTCAGACATCTCTATTGATCAGTATCTGGAAGTAAGGAAGCTCTCCTCCCAGGAGCCCTGAGGGTTCCTAACAAGTTTGATTTACTTTCTTTATGTCTGAATGTCTTTGGCAACAGGGATTTGAATTTGTAAAAGCTTCAGTTCTTTTTTTTTTATAATGCAAACTTTACAGCTCATAAACCTTCCCTGAATTTATAAAGGGGAGCTTGCTTTGGAAAGTCTCCTCTATCCTGTACCCACTGGGATGGCTTTATTAACATAGTCTTTTTTTTAATGGAGAAAAAGTCTTAGGAAATCATAGAAGGCAGCCTTCATAACAAGCCAGAGTACCCTGGTGAGCCTCAAGTACATTTGAGCCCTTACCTGAATTAATCCTGACATAAAAGAAAAGAAAACAAAACAAAACCTTTCTCTGCTCTAAGGTGAAATCACTTATCTCTCACATAATCATTCACTTAAGGGATAGTCTCTTCAGTTTGAGTGCTGATTATTTGGTGACTATTTGCCAAAGGAAATAGGGAGATTGGAAATCAAATTTTCAGTTTTGTTGGGTCTCAAACTTACAGCTAGTATTTCCCTGAGCCTAGAGGATCCCTGGATGGAGAAAGGAAAGGGACAGATGTCATCGCTTCTGGTCAGACAAACAGAATATACCTAAGTTTATACCAAAGTATAGGCTTTTTAGCTGTCGAAGATGAGACAGACTAGATTTTTAAAATTCTCTTTTCTTGAGAAGACATCATGGAAAGAGTACTTAAATTAGAATCAAAAGATCAACATTTCCTGGTTTTGTGACCTTGAGTCAGTCCTCTGAAGACTTTAGTTTCTCCATCTGTGTAATGATGAGACTAGACAAGATGAACTTTATCCAAAGTCCCTTTTAGCTTAAATGTTTTCCTCTTCCTGCTTCCAGCTTCTAAAATGATCCGGCTAGAAGGGGATAAGGAGTAGGCCACATGTATTAAACTAGCCTAGATCCATGATCAAGTATCTGCATAATAACAATATCAGAGATAATAATGATGACATTTTAGAGTTGAAAAGGCAATTTATTTATGCTATCTCCTTAGATTTTTTTTTCCAATGGCCTTATGAAGCACTGCAGGTATATCATTATACCCATTTTATAGATAATGAAATTGAGGTTCAAAGAGTCAAACAGCTAGTAAACATCAGAAGTGAGATTCAAACCCATGTTTCTCCTGGGTTAGCAATCTTTTCGACAAATTTTGTTGCAACTCTAAACAAATTACTTTCTGATAGGGCAATTTCACAATGGTATACACAATTGAGGTACGAGGTATATGCCTGAAATCTTGTTTATCTTTTATAAGATTTGATAATTTAATTCTTACCAATGTGATAGGGACCATTTGTTTTGCTAGCTTTTGTAAGACTAGCTTGGTTTCTTCATAAGGAAAAGAAAAATGGACAATTGATGGAGGGCAATGGGGATGGGGAACCAATCATTGGTCCTATAAGAAATCAGTAAGTCCAACCACTACCTGAAACATGAAACCACTCTATAACATTCTTCCAAAATGCTCATTCAGGAATCCCATGAAAAACTTTAGGGACAAGAGATTTACTACCTTTCAATATACATAAATTGGTCATAAGGTCAGATCACATATGGAGTGTTTATTCATTTCTGAGTGCCACATTGGAGGGTGACAATGTGGTGAATGGCCCAAGATTATACCTATGAAGATTAGCAGGGAAATGGAATTGTTGAGCTTAAATAAGAGAAAAACTGATATCTTTTACCATGCATTTTGAGGACTATTGTGAAATAGAGATTAGCCTGGTTCTTATAAGCAAGCAAGTAGAAATAGCCATAATTTTGACTTAAGGAAAGAAGGTTGTGAGAAAATGATTGAGAGAAGAGAGGACTTGAGTTGAATAATAACAAGGAGGTTGGTAAGGTACTTTGGAAGGGTATTGACTTGTCAAGCAATGTTAGAAATAGAATTTGGGGAAGATAGATTTGTAGTAATTTAGGAAAAATTGAGCAAAAGAAAATTCACATACCTCCAAATTCTTCTTTCGGTTTGTGTGCAAGAGATTTTGAGGAATTCCCTAAAGAATAACTGAAGAAGAAAAACTTGAGATGAAAGAAGAGAAGGGCTCTATCTGAAGGAGGACTCAAACTGAAGGGTGAACATGAGGGAACAGTAAGAGCTCCTGAAGAGGATGACTTAATAAGAGGGAAAAGGAGAAGGTAGCTGACAAGGAAAGGAAGAAAATATTCCATAAATAGGCAAGTAACACATTGGTAAGGTAAATCAATGCATCAAAATAACAAAAAGAGAAAAAAATGAAAGAAACTAGGGTGTGGCTCTAAAGTTGTGGAGAGAAAAGAAGTTGAGTGTAGAAGTCAAGTAGTTTAGAGGCATGGTAAAAGTCTTAATGAAATATTTAGATATTGTGTAAACATTAGGAACTAGTTGAAAAAACAGTGTTGAGATTTTTAGTCACTGGAGAAGAGATGAATTCTGTTGTGTCTTGCACTGAGTTTGCAGAGTTTGCATTTATGCCACAGTTAAGCAACTGCCTTTCTTATGTTCCAAAAACCTTCCTGGGAAGAAAAAGGTCCAGAAGACTGAGGAACATGTCTCCACATCCACAGTTATAAAAGACAATTAAATGTCCCTAAACAAAGTGGGTGGACTACAATGGGGAAAACAAAGATATGAAGAAACAAGTTGGAAATGATACATCTGTCAGTAGGTTGGAGATAGAAGACTGTCATGCAGAAGAGGAAGAAAGGAATCAATTAAAAGGTTCACTGTATACATGATGCTAAACAAACAAATAAAACAAAGTCAAATTCCTGGAAACAGTTCCAGGCCTTGCACTAAGAGCTGGAAATACAAAGAAAGGTAAAAGACAGTCAAGTATCTCACAGTCTAGAGTCAGTGACAACATGCAAAAAACTATGTGCAAGCAATCTACATACAGGAAAAATTGGAGATAATCAGCAGCTAGGTGATGCAGTGGATACAGTGCCTGCCCTGGAGTGAGGAGGACCTGAGTTCAAATCCAGCCTCAAATATTTACTAGCTGTGTGACCCTGGGCCAGTCACTTAACCCTGTTTGCCTCAGTTTCCTCATTTGTAAAATGAGCTGGAGAAGGAAATGACAAACAACTCCAGTTTCTTTGCCAAGAAAATATCAAATGGGGGTCACAGAGAGTCAGACATGACTGGAACAACTCAACAATGACACAGGGAAGTAAATAGAATTTAGGGGGAACAAGTAGGAAAGGCTTTGTATAAAAAGGAGAATTTTAGCTGAGATTGGAAGGAAGCCAAGGAAACCAGAAGGCAGAGATGAAGGAGAGTATTCCAGGGGTGGGGAGCAACCAGTGAAAATGCCATGAGATGAGAGATGAAGTGTCTTGTTTAACAAATATCAAGGTGGCCGATGTCACTAAATCAAAGAACATGTGGGGTAGGGATATAAGGTTGAAGAAGACTGAAAGAGCAGGGCCCGGGGAAAGGTTGTGAAGGACTTTGAATGCAGAGCAGAAGATTTCATATTTGATTCCAGAGTTGATGGGGAACCACTAGGATTTGCTGAGTAAGAGGGTGACCTGGTCAGACCTATGCTTTAGAAAGATCCCTTTGGCAACTGAGAAGAGGGTATATTGGAGAGGAGAAAGACTTGTGGCAAGGAGACCAACCATCCAGCCATGTTGCAATAGTCCTGGACTGAAGTGATGAGGGCCTGAACCAAGGTTGTGCTAGTGTCAGAGAAGAGGAAGAAATATATAAGAGATGTCAAAAAGGTAAAATTGATAGGCCTTAGCAACATATTAGATACTGGGATGGGGGTGTGTGAGACAGTGTGAGGAGTCAAGAATGACCCCTAAGATGCAAGCATAGGTGATTGGGAGGATTATGGTAAGCTCAACAAAAATAGGGTTTTAGGGAAAAGATCATGAACTTGATTTATGACAAGTTGATTTTAAGATGTCTATTAAACCTATGGGGAAGCTAGGTGGTACAGTGGGTAGAGTGCTAGGCCTGGAAACAGGAAGACTCATTCTGAGTTCAAATGTGGCCTCAGACAATATTAGTTCTGTGACCCTGGGCAAGTCACTTATTCCTATTTGCCTCAGTTTCCTCATTTGTGAAATGAGCTGGAGAAGGAAATGGTAAATCACTCTAGTATCTTTGCCAAGAAAATCCCAAATGGGGTCATGAAAAATTGGACACGACTGAAGATGACTGAACAATAACCAATGGAATATCCACTTTAAAATTCTCAATAAGCAGTTAAAGATTCCAGTTTGGAGATCAAGAGAAAAGCTAAGATTTGAGAAGCATCAGACTAGTGATGATAATCACCTAGTGAAATGGTATAGAGGAAGAAAAGACGAAGGCTCAGGCTAGAGCTCCATGGGAGCCCCATTATTAGGGGCTATGACAGCAAAGGAGACTGAAGTATGGTCAGATAGGTAGGAAGAGAACCAGGAGAGAGAAGTGTCAGGAAAACCTAGAGACAAAAGAGTATTGAGGAGAAGTGGGTAAGAGGAACAGAACAGCCAATAACTTCCGTTTGCTTTATTGATAATTTCATCCTTCAAAAGGTGAAAAAAATAACCAGAGTTCTACTATTGATCTGAATCTCACTAAAGCATAGAAATAATTGCTGGAGGCAGCAGGCTGGCTTGAGATACCTGAAGATCTCAATTCAAGTCCTCCTTTTGACAAGTACAGGCTATCTAACCTTGGACAGGTCACTCAACTTTTCAATGCCCCAAGTAACTCTTGAAGTCTGTAAACTGCAGGGATTATGATGATTTCCATTGATACAGGAAGTTCCTTTTATTGTAGTATCCTACTGCAGTAAAACCCAAAGTTGGGTAAACAAACAAAAAACCTCTTCCTCTTCTGGTGGAAGAATGGATAGAGTGATATGGGCTAGATAACCAATGCAGTTGGATTGATTCAGAACTGAATAATTAGCTAGACTCAAAGATAAGTAGTTACTGATTCAAAAATAGCTTTAAAGGAGGTCTCCAACATAGTGTCTAAAAGGGATTTGAGCTTGGCCCTCTGCTTAATATTTTCACCAGTGACTGGGCTGGAAGTAGAGATAGCACAGTTATCAGATTTGCAGATGACAAAAAGTTTAGCTGGCTGGCTAATGTACTGGGTAACAAAGTCAGGATCCAAAAGGATCTTGATGGACTAGAGAACTGACCTGAATCTAATATGACATGTGATAGGGATAAATGTAAACTCTTATATTGGAGATCAAAAACTAACTTTGTAAATGCAAAATAGGAGTGCCATGGTTGGAGAGCAGTTTGTCTGAAAAAGATCTGGGGATACCAATGCACTTACTGCAAGTTCAGTAGGAAGCAAAGAGCACGATGGTGAAATTCAAAAGAAGTTAATATGATATTGTGGTGCATTAAGTGCTGGAGAAGGAGATAATGGTTCTACCTGGAGAAGCACTTTCATACTCTTTTGTATTCTGCCATGAAGAGATGATATTTGGTGTATTCTGTTCAGTCTGGGTTAAATGGGTTAGGAATGGTGTTGATACACTGGGGTGTGACCAGAGAAGGGTAACCAGGATGGGGAAAGGACTTAGGTCCATTTAATGTGAAGATCTATTGAAGGGACTAGGGGTATTTAGTTTGGAGAAAAGAAAACTCTGGGGGAACATAAAAGCCATTTTCAATTATGTAATTGCTGCCATATAGAAGAGGTATTTGATTTGTTATGTCTGTCTCCAGACAACAGAATCAAGAGATAAGGGGTGGAAACTGCAAAGAGACAAATTTATGCCTGATGTCATGAGGGAAAATACCAACAACTTTCTAACAATTAGAGCTGTCCCAAACTGCAATAGGGTGCCTCAGGAAGTAGTGTCAATTCCTTGCCTCTCTTAGAAAGCTTCAAACAGATGAAAAATGACCAACTGTTGGGGAATTTCTTTCCTGGTATAGGTTGGACTAGATGAAAGACTAGTGAGATTCCTTCCAACTCTGGGATTCAATAAGTAAAAAGGTGTGAGAAAAGGGAGACTAGCCCTTTCTTAGAGGCCAGGCTCCTCACAGGATTAACCTTGATCCAAAATCCAAACCTAGGTACAGAACAGAAAATGACTTAGTACCCCAGCCTCTCGGAGCTACTCCTCAAGGGTGTGTGTGTGTGTGTGTGTGTGTGTGTGTGTGTGTGTGTATGTGTGTGTGTGTGTGTGTGTAGCTACACATACATACATGTACATACATATATATGTACACACATATGTAAATGCTGCTCTATGACCATATCTATCACTTAGTGTAGGCATACCTAGGTATTGATTGATAATACAGCTCCTTCCAATAGCAACAACAGAATGACTAAAACTGAAGATGTAAAAAGCATGTTTATTTCCATACCCACATATACCATGTCTATAAAAATTAAACAGTTTTAGATTTTGCTAATTCTTGCCTTCCAAATGCAGAGATAACACTGCTTTGGTGAATTCCTACAAAGCTGGTGTTGGGGTCATTCTGAAAACTACTCATTTCACTCCATGGATGCTTCCATCCAGTAATTTACTACATTTAAAATCTAACAAATTGAAATTCACCTATCTACTCAGGAAGAATCCTATTTTCCATATGATGTAAGATAGCCTAATTCTATACAATAAAGCAGCTTCATTGTTCTAGATAACAGCTCCAGGGGTGGTGAACCTGTGGCCTCCTATTAAGAGGATTTGTTCTACAAAGTTTGGAGTCAATCAAAGGGCTACACTATTTGAGGACCTAGAGGTTCACATGTGGCCTTAAGGCCACAGGTTCCCCACCCCTGGTAGGCCCTTCTGAACAAGGTATCAGCATGACAAATGTTCATTTATTAGTCCAATGAAGATGTCTTTTGTAGTTTAAGCATTTTCATGTTATGCTGAATATTATTAATATAATTTGGTATATATAATATATATATATATTTTTAATTAACTTTGGTGGCATTTTGATGTTTTAGAGGTTACATAGAGTAAGGAGGGGAAAGGGGCAAATGGGTGAAAGATGGATCTGAAATTAAGAAAAAATTAAGTGTAAAATTGTTCTGTGGAGATTTTTATATCTAGCAAATGAATGGAATCATCTGGAGAGCATACTGAATGGATGTCTAAACCACCCTAGTACCAAGGTGGCTTTATTTGTAGGAATTCACAGAGGTTGTGTTCTCTCTTTAAATTTTTATTTTATTGAGACCATAATATACTATGTGTGTGTATGTGTACATACTTATTTACCTGTCTATTAAGCTATCTCAGTTTTTACCAAATTAATTTGGGCCTGGAATACACTGGGGACTTGAAATACATGCCAAAGTTATAAATGCAGGATTGCAGGACATAGTGATATGAAATACCAACCTCTGCCCTCCAAAGAAATTTGGAAGCCAAATAGAGAAAACAAAGTTCATTTTTATCCTCTGTCCAAGTTGCCACATCTAAATAATTATTTTGAAATACTTTTATATCTCAAATTTTAGAGTGGAAAATGTCACTAGCATCGGAATTTTCTCACAAAAATTTGAATCATGTCATGCAAATTTCTTTTGAACATACTTTGGGAAAAGCTGCTTTATAATGAAAAGGGGCCACACAAATTAAATTCTTTCTATGCATGAATACACTTGAGAAACTCTGTGTGTGTGTGTGTGTGTGTGTGTGTGTATCAGTATAACTCTCCATTTGTTTGCTGATAAGCAGATATGTATATAAGCACACATAATCTCCTTGATAGCTTAGAAATTAATTTTTTAAAAAGGATGTTAGCAGGCTCAAAGCACTGAAGGGTTACCTTTCAGAGGGCAAGATTTTATCTTTCAAGACTTCATTTATTGTTAGTAGAGTTGAGACCTCAAGCCTTATTACTTCCAGGAAGTGATTACATAGTTTACAAAAATTTTGGCTTTTGAATGAGAAAAAAAATGAGAAATAAGAAACAATTTCTTTCAGTTCCTGCCAGATGCAAGAGTTTGAATCAATACTAATGCAGGATATGAGATGTGAGGCTACTGTGCATTTGCCCTTCATATAAACAATGCAGTACATCTGTCATCCTGATGCTAAGATCCAAAATTACCATGAGAGGAGGGGGGAAGGAAATACTTACTTTGATACTGAGTAGAATGATCCATGGGCACTTTTATTTTTAAAGTACTATAAGATATGAGCTATAAAGAACTAAAATATTCCTTTTCCCCCATTTACTTTCTCTCTTACTTCTTTGAGTCTAATTTTTCCAACCATGAGCTAGAAAATAGATTCACATAAGTCAACATCACCCATGACGTCATTGATCCTCTTCAAAAATGAAGGACGAACAACCACCCCCTTAGATTTCAGTTATCTCTGGACTTGGACTGGACCAGCAGTCAAGAAAGGGAGCTGATAGGCATGCATTCCCTACCCTTGTCCAGATCACAGAGAGTTGATCCCTATACCTATGTTTTCTTCTCTGATCCTTTAACATTCATTAAAAGTATTGTCACTTAGCAGCATAGAGAGATTGCTGGATTTGGAGTCAGAAGAGAAAATGGAATTCTAAATCTGCTGATCACTATGTACATGATCTTGGAGTTTGCCTTTTAGGGATTTAGTTTTCTCACCTGAAAAATATGGCAACTGGACAAAATGATCTGTAAGGTCTCCTCAAGTCAGCATTCAAACCATATCCAAAACCAGCTAAACCAGTAAATCTGAGAAGGTTAAGGAGGGCATTTTCTTTGCCAAGGATGCATTATCATATATACCAAAGCTCAAAGAGAAAAAAATTAAGATAATTATTTTATTTTTAATTGCTTTAGGAGGATTCACAATAGTCTCTATTCCCATAGTGACTACGAATTAAATTACAATGCTGAATACATGAATCAATATGCATATATAGCATTACAATTTGCAATGGAGCAGAGTACTTTTGCAGGGGGGGAATGGGTTAAGTGACTTGAACTCAGGTCCTCATGAATCCAGGGCCCATGCTCTATCCACTGCGCCACCTAACTGCCCCCAGAAAACTTTTCAATAGTATTATTTAAGGGTAGCAACAAATTTTAAAAATATTCATGAAAAATATGCTCAATAAATGGGTTAGCAACAATTGTATTTTTATTAAGCACTATGAAAAGAAGGGGAATCAAATGTATTATTCCTTGAAATAGTAACCGGAGGTTGAACTCGATTTCCTAAAAAAATCTGCTTCCCGCCATATATTTTGATAAGAGTAAACACTAAATAATGGTGAAGTGCTGTTTCTTTCTCCATTCCATGGTTAGTATGAACAAGCACAGTTTACGAATGCCACTTTTGAAGGTTTTGGCACTGCCACACACAGTAATGCTGAAGGAAGTTCAACAGAAAGTACCTACAGAGGCAGAGATAAAGCTCATGATCTTAGATGGTAATAAAATGTGGCTAGGAGAGGAAGCACAGTATGAAAGCAACATGACCTTCTCTAGCCAAGGACCTCAGTGACTAATATAAATCTGTTGTCAACCAAAATCTTGCTTATGTGAATGGAGCTATTCAGCTTTGCCAGGCTGTGGAAACCAGTAAGAGAAATGATTGAAGTAGAGGACTATAAAGTAGCCCCAAAAAGTGAAATGAAGAAAGCATTTCTTATGGACAGAAAAATGTTCCAACTGAGTGTCAGAATCAGCAAGTTGTTATTAAACTCTTTCTATGACCAGACTGTACAAAGCTCGGGGGAAGCAAAGAAAGGCATAAAACAGTCCCTGCTTCCAGGAAATTGCATTTTAGTGAAATCTCTTCATGGAAAAGGTACCCCTTATACTTTAAGCAGTTAGAACTGTATAATGCCATATAGCCTTGAGGTAGGGTTTACTCTATACTAGATTGCACCATAGGAATGCCTCCCTAAATAGTTTTTTCAAATTTGCATTCAACTGCACTGGTAACCCAAACAATTAAGACATAGGTATAAGCCATTTATTCATACTTGGACTGAGACCCAGAGTAGAAGACTATCCTTTACACAGAAATTATAACTTCAAGTTTTAAGATAAGCCTTTGTAGTATTTTTCTTTTAAGCATTTTTGACAAAGTATCTTCATTTCTGCAATTCTTTCCTTACAGCAATGCCAAAATAACAGTAGAAGATCATTGTGATAAGTTGGTATTATCTATGGTTAGCATAGATAACAGGTACAGCTAGGTGGCACAGTGGATAGATAGAGTGGTGGGCCTGGAATCAGGAAAACTCACCTTCCTGAATTAAAATCTGGCCTCAGACACTTACTAGCTGTGTGACCCTGGGTAAGTTACTTAGCCATGTTTGCCTCAGTTTCCTCATCTGTAAAATGAGCTGGAAAGGGAAAGACAAACTACTCCAGTGTCTTTGCCAAGAAAACCAAAAAATGGGGTCATGAAGAGTCGGACACAACTGGAAACAACTATACAATATCAACGACAAAAAATGGTGCTTGGCACACAATCAGCAATTAAATACTTGTTAAATGAATTAAATGCTGTTCTCTCATTTTGTTCTCAAAGAAATCTGCCAATAACTCAAAGTCTAAAACTTTAAAAATCACTTTATAACAATGGTAATACTTGACTGCCAAGGTCTGAGTAACCTGTAGCCTCAAGGTGGTCCTCTAGGTCCTCAACCTCAATTTCTGTGAATTTCTGATTCAGTCAAAAGGCTGCACTTAAGGACCTAGAAAGAAAAAAGCATAAACTTTTTAAAATTGCCTAAAATTAAGGTTATATAAAAGTCTCTGGGAAAGTACTCTGCTTGTAGAAGCAGAGGAATATAGACATTTTGCATGTCATGATATATAGATTAAGTCCTAGAATAACATGTCAGTCAGGCAGTCAAATACATTTATTAAGTAGCTATACATGCCAATCACTTTGCTAAGTGCTAGGGATACAAAAAGAGGGGAAAAACAATTCCTGCCCTCAAGGAGCTCACAATCTAATGGGGGAGACAAGCAAACAAATATGTATGGACAAGCTATACACAGGAAAAATAGGAAATAATTAAGAGAAAGAAGGTATTGGAATTAAGAGAGTTTGACAAAGGCTTCATGTAATTGGAATTTGAAGGAAGCCAGGGAAGTCAAGAGGCAGAGATGAGAAAAGGAAACATTCCAGGCATGAGTGACAGACAGCCAAAGAGAATGCCCAGAAAGAGATGAAATGTCTTAATCATGGACCAATCAGAAGGCCAGTGTCATTGGATCAGAGAATCCCTGTCAGGGAATAAGGCATAAGAAAACTGGAAAAGTAGTAGGGATCTGAGTTATGAAAGGCTTTCAAGGCCAAACAGGAGATTGCATATTTGATCTAGGAGGTGATAGGAATCCACTGGAGTTTACTGAGTAGGGAAGTGACATGGTCAGACCAAAATGAAGGATGGATTGAGCAGGTACAAGCTAGAGGTAGGCAGACAAATTAGCAGACTGTTGCAGTAGTCCAGGTGTGAAATGATGAGGACCGCCACTAGAATGGTGGCAGTGTCAGAGGAGAGAAGGGGATGCATTTGAGAGAGGTTGTTGCTACAAAGGTGGAATTGATAGGCCTTGGCAGCAAACTCAATATGAGAGTGAAGAGTTCAGGATGACTTCTAGTTTATGAGTCTGAGGGACTGGGAGAATGGTGATGTCCTTTACAGTAATAGGGAAGGTAAGAGCAAGGGAGGTTTTAGGGGGAAAGATAATGAGCATGGATTTAGACATGTTAGGTTTAAGATTTCTACTGGACATCCAGTTTGAGATGTCTGAAAGGAAGTTGAAAATATGAGACTGGATATCAGCAGAAAGGTTAAGGCATGATAGGTAGATTTGATAATCATCAGCACAAAGATGATAATTAAATCCATAGGGACTGATGATATCACTATGTGAGGAGTATAGAGGGAGAAGAGGGCCCAGGAAAGAACCTGGAAGGACACCTATCATTATCATTAGAGGGTATAATACGGATGAGGAAACAGCAAAGGAGACTGAGAAGGTCTTATAGCTAGGGAGGAAAATCAGAAGAGATTGGTGTTCCAAAAAACCTAAAAAGAAGAGAGTATCAAGGAGGAGAAAATGATCAATAGTATCAAAGGCTTCAGAGCAGTCAGGAAGAATGAAGATTGATAAAATCCAATTGAAAAATGTATAGGTATAAAACTATGAACTTAAACAATTCCTTGAAATGCCATTCTATGACACCAAGAAACACACACACACACACACACACACACACACACAATCAAGAAAAAGTTACAAAACATTGTTAGAGAGCCCACAATTTTATTCCATAAAGCACTTTATATTTATCCCCTCTTTCTCTTCTTGTTTTAGTCCTTCTTCTCATCATGGGGATCAATTTAAGTTTTTCTATATTTATTATGTCTCTGCAGATTGCAAACTACGTGAGAGTAACTTGTATGTTTGCTAGAATTTTTGTGACTTTTCCAGTGTCTAGGAAAGGGATTAAGAGATAATTATCGGCATACAATGAGGAAGAGGAGAAACATTTGAGTTTAAAAAGAAAAGGGTTATGTACAAGTCTAGCCCAAATTAAATTCAGTTTGAGGTCTGCATTCACTACCTTGGGTCTTGGTAAAAGAAGTGGGTTGGGCAGAATTAAGTCTGGAGGGAGAGGAAAGAGGCAGTAGTAACCTACAGTCACTGGAAACTCTATCCCCTGGCCACATATGATAGGAATTTACTCATTTTATTTTATGGAGGGAATTTAAAACTTTCTGAAATGGTTAGGAACTAGAAAAGTTCACTGCAAATGTGAGAGATAGCAAACTGTAACTATTAAAATGAGGACACTTCAATTCTGGTATTGTTCTACAATTTTTGTCCTTCTATTGCCTGCTCTTTTAGACAGTTTTGAGTAGCTGAACCCTTGAACATCTTACAAATATTTTTTTTAGTTTGACATAAAGCATTAAAGCTACTTTTTTGGGGGAAAAGCTTTTAAAATGATCATTATGTATTGTTTTAACATGACCTATGTATTCCAATATATCCTGCTTTTCCCCCCTTCCCAGAGAGTCATATGTAAAACACAGAATTAAAATTAAGATAAAAAATAGTTCACCAAAACTAAGACATCAACCAAATCTGATATTGTAAGAAGTGTTCCCCACCTCCACAAAGAAGGTTGTGAGATATAGTCTTATTTTTCCTTTTGATGCAGACTTAGTTATTATAATTTTACTGCATTGAGTTTCATTTGTTTCATTATTTTCTTTCCATTTACATTGTATAGAGTTTTTCCTGATTTTGTCTCTTCACTTTGTAAAATGTCATACATCCTCAATTTACCTATATTGTTCATATTCATTGTTTGTTATGATATAAGAAAACCCCATTATATCCCATTTGCTACCTCAATTTGTTTAGCCATTCTCCAACAGATGAACATCTCTTTGTTTCCAGATATTTATTATTACAGAAAGTACTTCTATAAATATGGATATTCATAGTCATTACATCCTTATAAATATAAATATCTCATAAGTATTCATTTCTTAACTGATGTCCTTGGGATAGTGACATAACAGTGGAATCTCTATGCTAGAGACTAAGGATATATTTATCACTTTTAAAAAATATATTTTCATCCCTTTCTTACCCTAGCTTCAAATTGCTTTTGTTTCTATTTTTATTTTTTAGTCAATTGGGGTTAAGTGACTTGCCCAGGGTCACACAGCTAGTAAGTGACAAGTGTTTGGCCTGAGGCTGGATTTGAACTCAGGTCCTCCTGACTTCAGGGCCTGTGCTCTATCCACTGCGCCACCTAGCTACCCCCTTCAAATTACTTTTCAGAAGGGTTATCCCATTTCACAGCTCTACAAACAGCATATTAGTGTGCCAGGCTTAGGACAGTTCCTCCAACACTGACTTCCAACTTTTCATCATTGTCAATTTGCTCTGTTCAAGTAATGCTTCTAATAGTTTTCCAGGGTAATTCATGGAACTATTCCCTAGAGGGATCATAAAACCTCAGGCTCACTGTTCTCAACCCTCCTTAAATTTTATTCAATCTACAGTAAGTATTAAAATATTATAAATAGTAGTACTTCTGTTATTTAAAAGTAGCATCTTTAACGTATGTAATCTGTCATCATTGTTTTTGGTGACAATGTGTATTGAAGATAGAATAAATGGTATAACATTTGCACTAATGTGGCAATGTAACATCAACTTTCGAATCTTATGGTTGGCCCTTGATTGTTACTTTTGATTTATTTAAGAAATATAATTGATTTTTTTTCATTTTTTGAGAAAATACACCCTAATAGGAAAGATTTTTAAAAAGGTTCCCTATCTTTTCTCTAGAAGAGAAAAAAACTTGTTGTAGAGGTGCTTGACTTTGTAGTACAAAAAAGCATTGGGCCAGGAAGTCAGGAGGCTTGAGGTCTGGCTCTGGCTCCATCATTAATTACATAAGTAATATTAGAACATTTCCTGCATCTCTTTTGGCCTCAGATTCCTCACTTACAAGATGATGTGGAGAGGGTTGGACTGGATAATTTTGAAGGTACCTTCTAACTCTCTGATGCTCTGACTACAGAAGAGTTTGAAAGCTAGTCAGCATAAAGGATAAAAGAAATCTTGTGAGGTGCTCAATATCAATTGACATTTGTTTCCTGTTTCAGCTAGAAGTCTGCACAGACTGTACTTTTGTACCTATTCTGATAGAATCAACATAGAGAGTAACGGATGGTAGTCTAAAAAGGGTGGCATACACAACCCATATTCCATTGACTTTCACTCAGGGGTCATGTGTGAAAGAAACTTTATAAATTTAGTCTTGAGGTGCTAATAACTGTTTTTTTTTTCAGGTTATACATGTGTAGTCATGCAAAACACCTCCACAGTAGTCATGTTGTGAAAAACTAAGTATATTTCCCTTCATCCTATCCCGCCCCCCATTTATTCTATTCTCTCTTTTGACCCTGTCCCTCTCTAGAAATATTTGCTTCTGATTACCCCATACTCTCTTGTCCCCTTCCCCCTCCATTTTCCTGTACAGTAAGATAGATTTCCATACCCAATTGAGTGTGTATATTATTCTCTCCTGAAGCCAAATCCAATGAGAATAAGATTCACTCATTCCCTCTCACCTTCCCCACTCCTGTTTCCCCTCCACTGTAAAAGCCATTTATTGTGTGTTTTATGTGAGATAATTTACCCCATTTTACCTCTCCCTTTTTCCTCACAGTATAATCCTCTCTCACCCCTTAATTTTATTCTCCAGATGTCACCCCTTCATCTTCAACTCACCCTGTGCCCTCTATTTACCTGTCTATCTACCTATCTATCTATACATACATATAATTTTTTCCCTCCAATTACTCTAATTCTGACAAAGGACTCATGAGTTACAAATATCATCTTTCCATGCAGAATGTAAGCAGTTCAACCTTACTAAGTCACGTATGACTTCTCTTTCCTGTTTACCTCTTCCATGTTTCTCTTGAGTTTTGTATCTGAAAGTCAAATTTTCTGTTCAGCTCTGGTCTTTTCATCAAGAATGCTTGAAAGTCCTCTATTTCACTGAATATCCATTTTTTCCCCTGAAGGATTATGCTCACTTTTGCTGGATAGGTGATTCTTGGTTGTAACCCTATATCCTTTGCCCTCTGGAATATTATATTCTATGTCCTGCAGTCCCTTAATGCAGAAGCTGCTAAATCTTGTGTTATCCTGATTGTGTTTCCACAATACTTGAATTGTTTCTTTCTGGCTGCTTGCAATATTTTCTTCTTGACCTGGGAACTCTGGAATTTGGCTACAATATTCCTAGGAGTTTTCCTCTGGGGATCTCTTTCAGGAGGTGATCGGTGGATTCTTTCAATTTCTGTTTTGCCCTCTGGTTCTAAAATGTCAGAGCAGTTTTCCTGGATAATTTCTTGAAAGATGATGTCTAGGCTCTTTTTTTGATCATGGCTTTCAAATAGTCCAATAATTTTAAAATTCTCTCTCCTGGATCTATTTTCCAGGTCAGTTGTTTTTCCAATAAGATATTTCACATTGTTTTCTAATTTTTCATTCTTTTGGATTTGTCTGACAGTGTCTTGATTTCTCATAAAGTCACTAGCTTCCAATTGTTCCATTCTATTTTTTAAGGAAGTATTTTCTTCCTTTTGGACTTCCTTTTCCATTTGACCAATTTTGCTTTTTAAAGCATTCTTCTCCTCATTGACTTTTTGGACCTCTTTTGCCATTTGGGTTAGGCTATTTTTTAAGGTGTTATTTTCTTCAGTATTTTTTGGGGTCTCCTTTAGCAAACTTTTGACTTGTTTTTCATGAATTTCTTGCATTACGCTCAGTTTTTCCTCTACTTCTCTTACTTGCTTCCCAAAATCTTTTTTGAGCTCTTTCGTGGCCTGGGACCAATTTGTATTTTTCTTGGACGCTTTGAATGTAGCTTTGTCTGTGTTGTCTTCTTCTGGTTGTATGTTTTGATCTTTTTTGTTACCAAAGAAAGATTCTATGGTCTGATTCTTTTTGCTTTGCTTACTCATGATCTCAAGTTTATAACTTGAGTTATAAACTCTTTGTTAAGGTAGGAGTCTGCTTCCAATGTGGACAATGTACTATCCCCAACTTCATGGATTTTGTGCAGCTGTTTTCAGAAATACTTCTAGAGACCTGAAAATGTTCATTTTTCCAAGGTGGTATGATCAAGAGTGAGGTGTTTACTCCTTTCCTGGCCTGGGCTCTGATCTATGAGTGACCACAAGCACTCTTTTCTATCTTGGAACTTTGAGGAAGATTTCCTCTCCACAGCCACTACAAGCTCCACTGCACCAGCACTCCTCCTTGCCCCAGGACTGCCACCCAGAACTGTGACCCAGATCCAAGTACAGGCAAAGCAAGAGAATCCTGCACCAGCAGAGAGATTCCTGCAATCCCCCTCTGATCAGCCACTGGATTCCCCCTCAGTTTGTGGTCTGGAAGCTCAGGAGGCAGCCGCCACCCCAGGGCCACACTCAAAGAATGGGGCTGGGACCCTGTGCTTCTCTCTCACCGCAGACACAGACTTTTCCTACTGACCTTCTAAGTTGTCTTTAGCATTCATGGTTTGAGAAGTCAGGAAACCACCACAGCTACCAGCAATTCAGTTCTCTGAGGCCTGCTCCAGGTTCCTTGCAGCCTGTGCACTCATGCCAAACTGTGTTCCTCTACCATCCTGACATGATATTCCTTCCAGATCAATCATCTAGGTTGTCTTGGGCTATAAATTTGTTTCACTCTATCTTTTTGTGGGTTCTGATGTTTTAGAATTTGTTTAGAGCCATTTTTTACAGGTATTTGGAGGGGTTTGGGGGAGAGCTCAAGTAAGTCACTGCTTTTACTCTGCCCCTCCCCCCATTAATGATTGTTAATGAGCTTAATGTTATTCATTAGGGAATATAGAAGTCAGTCCTGAGGAAATCATGCATTAACTCAATGAAATTGATTTCTGAAATTCATGTATCCTGCAGGAGAGTAGGGCAAGATAATTTTGGATAGTTGGGCTTTTACTACAACCTTTAAATAACACCTCATCTTCACATAAAATTTAGTGTTACTCTAGAAAGAGAACTGGCTTTGGCCTCAAAGGAGCTTGGTAAAAATCCTAACTTGGACACTGTCTTCCTCTATGATTTTGTCTCAGTCTCTCTAGGTCTTACTTTCTTTGTTTATAAAATGAAAGGGTTAGACTGGGCCTTTAAGGTTCATATGATCTAAGAGAGAAAGTAGTGCTGTCTGGACAGATGTGCTTGGTTATCTCCAAACTTCCAAATCCACTTGGTCTTCCAGCAGGAGAGAGATATGAGAGAGATGGGTGTGTGTGTGTGTGTGTGTGTGTGTGGGAGAGAGAGAGACAGAGAGAGAGAGAGAGAGAGAGAGAGAGAGAGAGAGAGAGTGAGATTTAGAAATGTCTGTCTATCCTGTTGGAAGATCCAATGAATTGGGAAATTTTTTTAGCTAGTTAAGTTCACCTTTGACAATTTTTAGTTTGATCTCACTTCCAAATAGTTATCTCCTTTCTTTCTCACTCACCCAACTTCCGATTCTATTTGAGATTTCTTGCTATGGAAGAGTCTCTAGGAACCAACAGACATTCTTGGCAATGTAATGAAAAGGATGTAGACTAAATGTTATAATATCTGGGTAAAAGTCTTGGTTCTGACTCAATAATATTATAGTCTTGAGCAAGTAACAAACTCACAGTCTCAGTTTCCTCATTCATAAAAGGCACTATAACCTCATGGGGATGTATTAAAGAAAGCACTTTGCAAACCTTAAAGCAATATATATATATACTATCATTATTGCATGGTAACATGCAACAATAGTCTCAATCCTGCTCCTGTCTCTATGAGAATAATAATAGTACTTTATTGTTGTTGTTCAGTCATTCAGTTTTGTCTAGCTCTTTGTGACTTCATGGACCATAATACACCAAGCTTTCTATTCTCCACTATCTCCCAAAATCTGTCTAAGCTCATATTCATTGCTTCCATGACACTATCTATCCATCTCATCCTCTGCCATCCCCTTTTCATCTTGCCTTCAAGCTTTCCCAATATCAGGGGCTTTTCCAATGAGCCCTGTCTTCTTCTCATTATGGGACCAAAGTATTTAAGCTTAAGCTTCAGTATTTGACCTTCCAGTGAACAGTCTGAATTAATTTTTTTTTAAATGTTTAATTTAATTTTTAATTTATGGAATAAAACAAGCATTTCTATGACATGGCATAATAAAAAATGATTGCATATGAAACTACAAATCTATTATGTACAACTTGCTATTCCTTTTAAATATATAATAAAGTTGTCATGTAAATTTCTATTTTTTAATGTATTGACTGATTTGATATCCTTGCTGTCCAAGGGACTCTCAAAATTCTGCTCTAATGTTACAACTGAAAAGCGTTGTTTCTGTGGTGTTTAGCTTTCCTAATATTCTAACTTTCACAGCAATACATTGCTATTGCAAAAATCAAAGCTTTGAATAGATAGACTTTTGCTGGCAAATTGATATCTGTTTTTTAGTATTGTGTCCAGCTTTGCCATAGTTTTCCTTCCATGGAGTAAACGTCTTTTAATTTCATGGCTACAGTGCTGTCTGCAGTGATTTTTGAGCCCAAGAATATAAAATGTGATATTGCTTCCATTTCTTCTCGCTGTATTTGCCAGGAAGCGATAGGACCAATTTCCAAGATCTCACTTTTTTTTTAAAGTGTGACAGTGCTAGCTACAACATTTTTGTTGTACTTTCATGAACAACTTAGCACCTTGACTCAAGATGCAGCACTCCTGTTTCCACTAAGCATTTCACTAGGACTAGGGATGACTATTCTGGCCTATAGATAAAAGATCACAACAGAAGAAAACTTAAGAGTCTTTGAAAAAATAACTTCTTATTGCTGCTTTATTTTTGCATCAATCATTTCAGTATTATCCCCTTCCCCTACATCCCATAAGCCTCCCCTCATAAGAAAGAAATGTAGTTACGCAAAATAACAGCCGCAGCAAGACGATCTGACTGCATTTGCAATGTATTGTACTCCTAGTTATTTACTTTTAAAAGAAAAGGAGAGATACAGCAGAAACTTTTTTTTAATATTACTAACATTGCTTTCTAATCATAATACTTGAACTACCTCTTTGTTTTCAATGTAAGATCGGTGAATGTGTGTGTATATGTTTATGTTCATGTTTGCTTATGCTTGCGGGCATATTGGAGCATGTGAACATAGGCTAGCAAATATTCCAGATGAGGCACTGGCAATATTAAGCATGAGAAAGAGAAAATGTGGGGATTGAGAGCAGTCTTCATATATTTAGAGGGCAATTATGTGAAAGAGGTGTTCATTATGTTGTAGGTGGCCTCAGATGGCAGAACTAAGATCAACAAATAGAAACTGAAGAGAGATTCTGATTCCAATGATAGGAAAAACAAACTGACAATCAGAACTATATGACTACTAGGTGGCACAGTGCATAGAGTGCTGGGTTTGGAACTCATCCTGAGTTCAAATCTGGCCTCAGATACTTACTACCTGTGTGACTCTGGGCAAGTCACTTAATCCTGTTAGCCTCAGTTTCCTCATCTGTAAAATGAGCTAGAGAAAGAAATGTCAAACCATTCCAGTATCTTAGGCAAGAAAACCCAAATGGGGTCACAGAGAGTTGTACAAGATTGAAAAACTGAACAACAACAACAAATCATCTCTACTCTCTGGGCCTTAGTTTCTTCATCCAAAGAAGAAGGGAGTTAAACTAAATGACCTCTAAGGTCCTTTTATTAGTCATCAAATGAATTAGAAAATCAAACCTAATTGCTTTTAGTTTCTCAATGGCCAAATTTTGTTATAAATGCATAAGCATCAGATCAACTTCTGAACCCCAAGGCAAGAAATTGTTGTGTTGTTAAAAACATACTCACAGACTTTTCCCCATATATAGTAATATAATAGTATCCTTAGAAGGAATCAACCTTTGACATAACCTTGGAATGTTCAATTCACTAGAGTATACTTACAAAGCTAGAAGAAAAATTCCTTTAATCTCTGTAAAATGTCTAAATGAGGAAGTTCAGAAAAGACATATATAAGCTGAAAGTGACAAAATGTTGACCCAGGTCCATAACATCTGGAAGAAGTCAAAGATGACTTTCCATGTCAATTGTATTGTACTAAATACCAATAAGAAAACAACTTTTCATTTCATCTTATTCTAGCCACACAGATGGCAGTGTGTTTTTATGTTATTGGTTAATAAATGAGACAAGAAGATGGAGAGAGAGAGAGAGAGACAGTGTGTGTTTTAAATGTTCACCAACAGATAACTTATGATGGCATCAGTAAAAATGAGTTGTAAAATCCATTGTATAGTTACCTTTCATTAAAATTATATATTAATTTTATGACTTGTTTGAGAATCAAGACACCAAAGTTTTATTCCTAGATCAGCCACTATCTAGGTACACTACCTTGGGTAAGTTACCTCAATTCCCTATATTTAGGTTTCTTCTACTACAAATTGAAAAAAAAGGTGTTTTAATTGTTCTTTAAGGTAGCTTCCATCTCTGTTGTGCACTGCATTTTGTTGGAGTCTAAAACATCTCCTTGTCAAGTTCAGAGGATTGGGTGCAATCTTAGGTGCCAGTAGACTTGTTTGTGTCTCTGTACTCCTGAAAAACTTCCATCGTTCACAGCTAGGGTCTTGATTTATCAGTCTCACTCAGAAACTACTCCAAATAGATTTTGAGATAAAGAGAAACAGCAAGAAAATGAAAATAAAATGATGGGGCATTCACAAGTTCTGGATCATGTTGATAAAACTGAGGTCATCACCAGCTTCAAGAAACATATGAGTATTAAGTGGTAAATGAGGTGTTCATCAAAAGGTGAAAGTATTGAGCCTCAGATCCTTTGTATGTGACCCAAGCCTGGCTTCGGGCCTGGTACTCTATCCATTGTACCACCTAGCTGCCCTACATGCAAAAAGTACACAAAGACAAATGAACAAAATATATAATGGCATATTAACACACCAAAAACATAAAAAGTGTTACGCGATCTGCATGTATGTATATGTATATGTGTGTATGTATGTATCTAAATTATGTATCTATCTATCTTTCAATCTTATTGAGGAAATTAAGGGGTAGAGAGGCTGTCACTCTTATATTAAGTAGAGGAACAGATCTTCTGACCTATTACCTAGTAAATATTATCCACAAAAACTTATAGAAATAGAGAAGTTATCCCATACCAGGAAAGATGGGAAGACTTATTAAGATCATGACTTCTCTGTCTGCACAAGTATACCAAGGAGCTTGGAGATAGTAGCAATTCTTACACAGGGCAGGGGACCTTAGGTTTAGTAGGATCATGAGGCTTTCAAACAGGAAGAAAAGGCATTCTAGCCCCAGAAAGAATAGCCATGATGGAGAGACAAGTTTAAGACAATACGGTATCTTCCATGTAGGCTACCTGTGTAGGAAACTAGGCCTGAATCAATGAATGAAATAATGAATGAATGAATGAACCAACATTTATTAAGAGCTTACTGTTCCAATCAGTCAACAAGCATTTATTAAATATTTACAATATTCTAGGCATTATGCTAAGCACTGGGGATACAAAGAAAGGCAGAAACATGGTCCTTACTTCCAAAGAGCTTACAGTCTAATGGTGTTGGTGAACAACCTGTAAACAATTAAAGTATGGATTGCTTTTCTGCTGCTTGTACTAATTTTGGCCTAACAATTAACACCAAGAAAACACAGGTATTCCACCAGTCAGCACCACACCATCCATACATGGAACCATTGGTTGCAGCAAATAGATAAGTTTTGAATGCTGTGGATAAGTTCACTTACCTTGGCAGTAAACTTTCTAGAGATGTACTCATTGACAATGAGGTTGATGCACACATTGCCAGAGGTAGCTCAGTGTTTCGGAGGCTCCAGAGGAAAGTATGGGAGAGAAGAGGTATTAGACTGACTACCAAATTGAAGGTCTACAGAGCCTTTGTGCTGACCTCATTGTTATATGCCTGTGAAACGTGGACAGTATACCAGCACCATGCCAGGAAATTGAATCACTTCCATTTGAATTGTCCTAGGAAGATTCTGAAGATGACCTGGCAGACCGAGGTCCTTTCTGGAATTAAACTGCTAAGCATTCAAACTTTACTACAGAAAGCACAACTACAATGGGCTGGCCCCATCATTTGAATGCCAAATGCATGCTTGCCTAAAAGACTATTTTATGGAGAATTCACATAGGGCAAGCACTCACAGAAGATGCAATACAAGGATACTCTCAAGGTGTCTCTTAAGAACTTTGGAATTGATTGTTTGATATGGAAGACGCTGGCAAAGGACCACCCAGCATGGTGTGCCCTCATCAGAGAAGGTGCTGTGCTCTATAAGCAAAGCAGAATTGAAATAGCTCAAAAGAAACATGAGATGCATAAATTTAGAGAATCCGCCCCAAATGTTCACATAAATTATTTGTGCCTGAGTTGTGGTAGAGCATTCCGAGCTCATGTTGTTCTGATCAACCATAGTCAGATGCATTGTAACTTGACTTAACACTTTGGTCTTCTTCAAGAATGAAGGACAACAAGTAACCAAATAAATAGAAGATATATACAGGGTAAATGGGAAGGTAATATCAGAAGGAAGAAACTGGATAACTGGAGATACACATATAAAAAAGAGAGATAGTCTTTGACGTGAAAGATTTGGATCTGGGCAACTGATATATAGATGCCAGCCTTGAAGAAGATTTGAAAAATTGAGCTCTACCTAAAGAACTGGACTAGCCATAATATGTAGGTGTGAATTTGAAACAAGCTAAGGAAGAGAAACAAGAACAAACATGGTTAAGACAGGCTTTTCCAGGAGCCAGAGCCATCAAGACCCTCAGGAAGGATGAAAAAAAAAAACTCTTATAACATATGTGTGAAATGGCCTGTGTTCCTCTGGATGGAATCTTTGGTAGGGAAGTATCTTCCTTAATCAGAGGCCCCATATTTAGGGATAAGACTGGTAAGTAGAATCTAGAAAGAGCTGATAGTCCTAGCAATTTTGTTGTTCCAAATCTACTTTGGTTAGGATCTAAGTGAAAGAAGATTTGGATGGGTTAACAATATGGCTGAATCAGCAAATGGGGGAGCCAAGGAAGGTTAAGACCTGACTCCTTTTATGTTTGGGTTTTAAATTGCTTATTTTGATAACTGAGGTAGCTGGAGCTGTTTCAAGCAGTGCTGAACCTAGGATACGAATCCTTTAAACATAATCCATCACTCTTTGCATTGAAAAACTATTTCATTGTTTTCATTAAGTAAGAAATGTATGGCAACTGTAAGTAAGCTGGAACATATTACCAATGATAATTTGCATGCTTGATGTGGCATAAAAGACCCCAGTAAGAACATGAATGATGGAAAACAGAAGGAGGTCAGTTGTATAGGGAAAGGGATAGGTGTAAGAGTGTTGCACTGGTTTGCATGTATGTATAAATAGCAAAAACCTCTAGCAAAGCCACCAGCACGTTTGGTGAATATTCTACAGAAGATTTATGAAGGGACATGGATAAGAATTACACAGGATGAGTATGGGTTAGGTTCAGGTTGAGAGAGTAGATACATTCATGATATCATAGATCCCTCAAAGTATTGGCCTCAGACAATTACAAAATTTCGGAGTTGGAAGGGACATCTCAGTAACATCTAGTCCTACCCATACCCAAAGGAAATCCCTACTATTCCATAGATCAAAAATGGTCAGTCAGCCTCTGTGTGAAGACTCACACTGAAGGGAACCCATATCTCCTGTAGTTGTCCATTCCAATTTTGGTAGGATTAAATTATTAAAAGGAATCAAGCCTACATTTGTCTTTAAAATTTCTACCCATTGTTCCTGGTCTTGCCTCCTGAGGCCAAACAGACCACATCTAAGTCCCCTTCCATATTATGACCCTTCAAATATTTGAAGACATCAATCATGTTCCACTTTAGTCTTTCCTTCCTCAGTTAATCATCCCCACTGCTTTCATGATCCTCCCATGACACAGGCATCAGCTTCTTCACCATGCTGGTTGCTTTCCTGCTGCTATGGAGCTTGTCAATGCCCTTATTATAAAACTGTGGCAATCAGAATGAAACATAGTACTCAGGATATGATCTGATGAGAGCAGAGTACAAAGGGACTATTACTTCCACATTCTTGTAAGCTGTGTTTCTCTTAATGCATTGATTATTTTTCTTGGCTACAAAATCATACAACTGACTCAGATTGAGCTTGCAGTCCATTAAAATCCCCATATCGTTTTTAGAGAAACTAACTGTAACATCCCCATATTGAAAGATAAGAAAATGAATAATAGATAACCTTAGCTAATGCATAATTTTAAAGAGAAAAATAGTTGTAACAGTATGGTACTGTTAAAATGGTTCTGTCTTTAGAGTTGTAGGACCTGGGTTCAAATTTAGTCTTTGATTTTTCTACTTCTATGACATCAATCAAATCAATGAATTTCCTAGGGCCTCATTTTCTATTAGATAGGCTTTGATGTCTCTTCTAATTTTAGTTCAACTGCATGACCCTATAAGAATGTTCTTCACTTTATTTCTATGGATATTAGAACAGAACATTAGGCTTCAAACTTCAAATCCAATCAACCTTCAATTCAAAATATCTGTTGAATAGCAGCCACTTAATTATATGAGTTTGTACTCTTTACCAAAGACACTTCCTCTTAAAAACTTGTGTGGCAGCAGTGGATAAAGTGCTCAGCCTGGAGTCAGGAAGACTCATCTTTATGAGTTCAAATCTGGCCTCAGACACTTACTAGCCATGTGACCCTGGGCAAATCACTTCACCCTGTTGTTTCCTCAGTTTCCTCATATATAAAATGAATGAGAGAAGGAAATGGCAAACCACTTCAGTATCTTTGCTAAGAAAACCCCACATGGGGTCACAAAGAATTGGACATGACTGAAAAACAACTGAACAACAATAAAATAACCACAGGCATTTTTTTTTTCCAAATGTAAAACTTTTACAAAAGCAACATATTTGAAATCACAGAAGACAGGGATGTAATACAAGATCAGACAAAATAATATATTTCTTTCCCTAAAACTTGAAGTTAAATAATACCTTTAAAACTGAAATTGATGTTTCTTCAATCCCATGATTCCATGTACACTCACCTTCTGAAATTTCCTCCTTGAGAAAATAAGCAGGAAATTAAAAAAATGTTTCTAGCATGGGTTTAACAGCAGTTTTAGTGACTTAGTAATAAATTTTCTGACATCAAAAGATGTTTTTAATGATTAAACAGTATCAAAGAGAATTCCTTCTTAATTCAAAACATACTTAATTTTTGCTCATAGGCAAACGTAAGTGAAACTGCTATTATCCAAGATGTGAAAAATATACTCATATTTTACGTGAAACTGTATGATCAGTACTGTACAATTAATATTTTCAGAAATGCCATAATTACATCTAACCACAAATAGTGCTTCCTTGTACATCCTTCCATTATACTATGGACTTGAGAACACACACTCCAAGCTTTATTCTATCCCTTGTTAGGAGGGACATCCATAATTTCTAGATGGGAGTTTACTTCCATACCACATGGTCTGGTCTCAAGGCTTTTATTGTAAATAATTTACATGAGAATTGCTGCATCATGAAACTGAGGTTATAGAAAATGGTATTTAAGCAAATAAAATTGATCCAAAAGCATTTTAAGCTTCCTGTACTCCTATATATTTTACATTCAGTGTTTGAGTGGGGAAAAGCAAAAGGGAATGGCTCAATGATTCTTCCTTTGATGGTTTTTAATTCCATTACCTATATTTTTTCAGGTTTGTTTTTTTTTTCTCCTCACCTATCATTTCTTCTCCCAGATATGAGCCCAAAGCCATCAGCAAGGAAGAGGGGAAACTGTTCAAGTAAATATCTTACCAACCAATGTCCTCACTTTTAAATGCCCAGTGCTCTAATGCTAGCTTGTTTGTGACATAACCTGGGCTTAGTCATTCTTAGTGATGCCATCTTAATAGGATTTCCTTTTTTCTTCTAATGGAAATTTGCCTGCTTTGTGGCCCTTTCTCTTTGCTAGATAGTTGCCTAATTTGATCAGTGAATAATGCTGAAGTATTAATGTGTGATAATGGTTTAATGTATTATTATCTTTGAGGTATTTTAATTTTAATGGGGGACTCTTGGAGGTATGAAATCTTAATCCAAATGAAGAAATATCTAATGTGCCATTTTTGATATTGCGAGCCAGTTAAAGAGATATTTATTAGTAGGAAATACTAATACCACTAAATTATGCTAGTATAGGTAAATGCTGATCCTGACTATATGACAATATTTTTCCATCTCAGGCTATATACTTGGATCCCTTTTTTGGGATATCAGTGTATATTTATTTTTGAGCAGAGAAATTTACACGTACACACACACACACACAAGCACACATGCTAGAAGTACTAATAGTATTTTTATAATAGATAATTCTAATGTTAAGCAAAGTTTCATAGCTATCATTTATTTGTCAAGCCAGAGGTTAACAAAATATATTCTCTGCAATTATTAGTTTTGAACCCTCTTACTCTATTCAGGCATTTGTTATAACTTCCTTTGTTAAATTCAGTGATTGGGTCAGATTATCTCTAAGCAGAAATCTCTCACTGCTAACATTAGATGACTGTACAATCAAAATACAAATATCTTTCTATGATTCTATTAAATATTTTCATTGATGTTTTACATGTCTATAGAACTTTATTGTTAAAGTATAACATACACATACAATCTCATCCAATCTTCACAACAATCCTGCAAAAGAGGCAGGATAGCTAACATTGTAATTTTAAAGATAAAACAACTGAGGCACACAAAACTTAAGTGACTTGCCCAACTCACACAGCCAGTAAATAGCAGAGAATAATAACATGGATCTTGACTCTTAGTCTAGTGCTCTTAAAAATTAATAATATATGTGTGTGTGTGTACATCGATATCTATAGACAGACACACATATATGTGTGTATATCATATATAATACAATTAACAATAGCAAAAAACACAAACAAAAAACAAAATGTGTAATAAAGCATATCTTCAGGATTATTTATATTTTTAAAAGGGAAAGAATATATGTTTTAGTAAATGATAACAATAACAACTTATTTGGGTCTCTTCCAATGTTCTATGTCCCTAAATTTATAAAAGTCTTATTTTTTAATGCAGTCATATTCATTGGTATCACTTTCAAATTCTTCCCTCTTTATTTTTTTTATCTTTCACTCTTCATGTCTTTTATATTTATCATTTTAATGGTATATTACAATATTCTATATCAATTATACATAATTATTCTAAGGCATTCTTAAATTATTGGACTGGATAGTTTGAGTTTTTCACTATTACAAACAAATTAGCCTATTTTACTACAGATAATATTTTTCCTTTTCATAACATCCTTAGGGTATAGTGGAGCAAGTGAGATCACTGAGCTGAAGCCTATGATCAGTTTTGTAATGATTATTGTGAATTGGCAGAGAGCCCTATGCAAACAAACAAAAAAACAAACAGCAAGTTGTTTTCCCATTGAATTATGTCATTTTAAACTACTTTTGCCAATTTACTTGGGTACAAGATGGTAGATTAGTTGTTTGTCTAATTATTAAAAGTTTGAAAACATTTTGAATGCTTATATAATAATAATAACAATAATAAAATATAACTAATATTTACATAGCACCTACTATATATGCCAGTACTGTGTAAACACTGAAAATATCTTTTTATCCTTTATTTATTTATAATTTATCTCATTTTAAAGATATCTCCATATCCTTTATATCAGATGCACTTATTTTTTTCTAGCAATTTAATGCATTTTTTCTATATTATAGAAATTGTATTCCTTTCTTCAACTGAAATAAATATAAGATTTATACTTATAATTTTGTAAAAATTGCTTTTCATACCTAATTTATCAGATTAAAATTTATTATAATGTTGGTATGAGATGTAGATTTAGTCATCTCCCCCCTCCCCTTTTCTTGGGCATAGTGTTGTCTAATTTTCTGTACTTTCAAAAATAGTGATTTTTGTGCAATATTTTATAATCTCTGCATAAAATAATATTGTCTCCTGTGTGTGTGTATGTGTGTGTGTGCATTTCTGGATTTTCTATTCTTATTCACCAATCCTTATTTTTATCTCTTTTATACTGTAGCAGATATTTTAAATAATGACTAATTCAGAGTATATTTTGAAATGTGGCACAAGATGAATTACCTATTAAGTAACATTTTATTTTTTGTTTTTTTTATAATTCCATTTGATACTTTTACCTGTTTTTCATGTTAGTTTTTTAATTGTTTTAATTTAATTTTTTAAAGTAACCCATTGGGTTATTTTTAGTGCTTTTGCAGTGAAGTTAAATATCAATTTAGGGCATAATTACATTTTTAAAAAAAATTTGAAGTCATCTTATAAATGAAGAAGAAATATACCGCCAGTCTTTTAATACACTATTTCTGTCCAAATAAGCCTTTTTATTATTTAACTTGTTCTTTTGCTTTTCGTTTTATTAATTCCTGTCCTGATCTTAATGATTCCTCATTTATACTTTCCTTTGTTATATTAATTTGTTCCTTTCATTTCTTCAAATGCAGATTCTACTTTTTTATGGGCTTTTAGGACTAGAAATCTATGTCTGCTTTGCGTGTACACTATCTAGTTTGATACATAGTATTTAGAGATAATCTATTAATGGCTTTATTTCTGTTTATTTTACCCAGGCATTGCTTAAAAATAATTTTGTTATTTACATGTGCATCTCATCCTATAATTTATGTGTAGTTTTATTACATTTTGATCTATGTTTTTAGATAGTGTAAGAGGTAAAGACGGGGACATCTGTACAGGTAAGTCATCTATCATTTTTCAGTTTTAGTTTCCTCATCTGTAAAATGGGGATAATAGCAGCATGTACTTCACAAGGATATTGTTAGGATGAAATGAGATAAGGAAAATCCTTTGAATACCTCAAAACATTATACAAATACTAGTTGTTATGAATATTACATGATTTTCCAACTTTTATAATTTACCTAGGATTTTACTATGACAAAGAGTAAAACATTTTTTTTTCTGAATCTTCCATGTCCACTTGAGAAAAGTATATCTCTTACTTTATACATTTTGCTTTTGACATGTCTATCAAATTGAATTTATTATTATTTTTCTTACTGACTTTCCTTAGACTGATCACAATTTAAAAGTATAGAGGTTTAAATTCTTGCTGTGATCATTTTTATATTTATTTCTTTATTCAATACTATGAGTTTTTTTTTTTTATAAATTTAACTGCTGAAAAGCTCCCTCAGTCATGGCACTATCACTCTCTTAAAATTATATTTTGTATTATTTTGAATTTACTTATGTGTTTATGTACACACTACTATATTCCCCAGGAGACTAGAGATTCTTTGGAGGTGGGAATATTTCATTTTTTTCTGTATCTCCAGTACCTAGAAAAGTGGCTTGCACATAATATTTGCTTGTAGATTTTTTTAAAAAAAATTAATTATGATTTAAAATCACATGGCTAATTATTTCAATTTTCTACTTGTTTGTAAGCAGGAAGATACAAACTAATTGCCTTGAGAAGTCCCTCAGTAAAGAGCGAAAGCAGGAAAGGGCATCCTTCCTATGTATACCTAGAGAATGGCTTATTTTGTGGATTTCATTAAGTCTAGCTTTCATTAGATATGTATTTTTTTCACAGCTTCCAACACTTTCTGAGTGCCATGGTCTTGGTTCCTAAGTGGGGTAAGAGCCATCATTAGAAGATCAAGATCCTTGAGCTGTTAATCCCTTGAACAACTACACTTATAGTACAGATTGTAAAAATTGTGATTATTGTTATTTTTCACAGCCATACTCAACAACGAAAAAGAAATGTGGTTTTAGTCTTCTTTATGACTATTTTTTTTTGGACACCTTCAAGAGATATTCTCTCATGGTGTTGTTGCCAAAAAGTGGAAACTAGATTATTTCTTTTTAAGGTTCTGGTCTTTTCTCATTAAGCAGTGTCAACCAGGTAACAAAGTATCCCTCAGGGGATGCTATGCACATGGCGCTCTTTCATCTGCTTGGTGAACAAATGTGAACAACAGGATTTATTCTTCCATGTGCAGAATGGAAACCCAGTTTTTTTGTGTTACAAATCCAGCAGAAGCAGTTATTAATGGTCTCTTTAGGCACAAAAGATAATGCTCCACCTTGCAACCAAGTAGATGTTTTAATGAGGTGCTCAGCCAGGAAATGGAGCTTTTGCCTGCTTGCTAATGTTACTCCCTCTTGTGCATCTGGACAATCAAATTAATTTGCCCTCCTCACCGATAATGAAAATAGAATAGGGAGAGGGACTAAACCTGTGATTTCATTATTAAGAAGAGCTACAGAGGAGTGAGAAAACTCTCTCTAGCCAAGCAGAGCAGCACATTGCCTACAATTTATAATCTTAGATTCTAAAAAAACAGAGCTGATGTATAGCACAAGGCTAGCGTGTAAACTGCTTTGCAAACCTTAAAGCACTATATAAATGCTAGATACTATTACTATTGCTCTCAGGGTTAGTATTATTACTCCTGGTTTCAAAGTCAGGTCTCAATCTAGTGTGACACACTGACTATGATATTAGCAGAATAAAAAAACTGAAATTATATAACACTTTCTTATTTACAAAACACTTGACTTTCACAGTAAGCCTGTAATAAGTGTTTCAAATATTATTACTCTTGTTTTAAAAAGGAGGAAATTGAGGTTAAGTAGTCTAAGGTCGCTCAGCTAGTCAGCAACTGAGCTGGGAGAACAGAGTAACATCTGATAGCATGAAGGTAGAAATAGAGTCTGAGGCTGTGGTTTCCACCTATGATGAACCTTTTGGATAAAGACAACTCTATTCCAATAGACCTCATATGGATGTGGAATTATTGTCAGGAACAGAATATTAAATTGCCTGCATATGCCTAAAAGGAGAGAATAGTTGTTCTGAATAGTGCTATATTTTGGGAGAAATTAATTCAAATGTGAAGAATGCAATTCAGTAAATCAAAGGGATTTTAAAGCTATTACCAAGACCAATGATTAAACAATAGGAAGCCATAGACTAGGTTGCCAGGAAATTATACAACCCAAATCATCTGCAATGGTACTGATTCATCGCTCTAGGCTAGACTAGCACTAATATTCCTCATTAAAACACCAGGAGTTGATGAGTGAGTTTTTGGCCATCATATGGTCCAAAATGTTTCCCTGGGCACTTTCCTAAAGTAAAAGGGAGAGTGGGAAGAGCAGTGAGGGGCAATGGCCCAGTGAAAATGGGATCCAGGTACCATGCTTAGACCAGGGGAAGAAGCAGTGGTAGGTGGCAGAAGCGATGTCATTGACCCAAACTTGGTTCAGAAATTCTAATAATAAATATTTTCCCCCTAATTCATTGGGAAAAAAACTGCTTTAATGAAAGAATTAATTCCATATCTGGAGATGAGATGGGATGAGTTAACATAATTTTTAAAATAGGTCTTAATTGCAAAATTTCTGTGAAAAAATAAACTGAAAGGAGGCAGAATAAATGAACTAATGGACCCTGAAGTTTCCCTATTTTTCCCATACACCTACCATGGGGTCAAATGGACTGCTTCTGTGTTATTTGTAATGACATAATTGAAATCTGGGTTACATTCACCTGAAAAGCATATTTTTGATGGAATACAAATATTTTAGTAGGCAACGCCACATATGTTGGAAGGGAATTTGCAGAGCTCGCCCCTGCTACATCTATTTCCTCACTTACCTAGATGAGCACCATTTCAGAAAGAAAAAAAAATGTGGACAGGAAGGGGGGTTGGGCTGGTGTTCAATTTC
>NW_020954590.1:37451039-37472720 GCF_900497805.2 Vombatus ursinus | reverse complement strand
GGCTAAAGGTACATGAGTTTTAAAAGCGGGAGAGTAGCAGTTAGAAAAAACAAAATTAAATCCTATATAAACCAATACTTGGTGGTCTTGGGTTGGAATAGAATCTATGATTGCAAAACCTGACCTGTCTGGTTTATTTCATTTTGATTTACCCATGTCTTGGATAGGGCAAAAAAGGTTCAGAATGCACAGCCTTGCCTGTCTAGACAGTTTTTGCTTTTCAGTTTAAGATTTGCTACTTTATTTCTGCAGATGCCAAAAAAGTCTAACCTTCAATACTTGGAGGATTAAAGAACTGAGTTTGGGTTTACTGCTATAGCAGTGTAATCTCAACTCCAAATGTACAAGAAACAATAATATTAGTGAGGTGCCGTCAGCAACTCTGTAATTCCAATAGTCAGGGTTTCCATTACCCACCCCAGTATGATTTTCAAGGGTTTATATAACATGATCACCAAAAAAAAAAAAAATGCTGTAGGCTGAAAACCTGGTCTGTGTCACTCTTGCACCAAATGAGTTTTTAAAGTCTGGTTTGTGCTTCTCTTTTATCCTGATTCAAATATGTATTAGTTTTAAATGCTACACACAACACCAAAAAAACTCTTAAAACCAATGAGCCAAGCCTATTACACACGGTACTGGCTTACTCAGAATGCATTAATGAATTTTGGATACTCCCATACAAGCTTTCAATGAACTAAAAGTGATCAGTTCAATTTTTTTTTATAATTTCTACCAAAAAAAAAAAACCCTACCAAAATATAAACTACTAACATAAACCTCTCTTTTTCACATCAGACAACTTTGTACAGTGGAAACATCACTTGATTTGAAGCTTCGGCTCTGCCAATTATTAGCTGTATGAAACTGTCTATATCATTTATTCTTCCTGACACCATAAAATAGAGGTAATGATATTTATACTAAATACAGGGTTCTTGTGACAATCAAATGAGACTATAAAGTGCCTTGTAGACTGATTGAGTATTGTTATTGCTATCTCCTTCACAATAATTACTCTCTGATGCCTAATCAAGATACACAGAGATGACAGCTCTTGAGGGCTATGCTAACAGAAGGGAAAGACTTTAGGTACGATTCCTCTGGCAGATCATGTATCTGCCATTCATGGGCCAATCTAGCTAAGTTTTGGAGAGACACACCATTAGGTTGACCACAACGTGGTGTTCATTTTCCTTATAGACACTCTCAAAACCCATCTACTAAGCCATGCATTTGTGGAGAGAATACCACACCAACAAAATCAGGGATGCTTGAAGTATTCAGATGTCACCCTGGAGATCATTACTAAACTGAAACTATCTATCTCTTCTTTTAAACCCATATAAATTCCTAGGGGAACTCAACTAAATTTGGTCCTTTATGGAGGAAAGTGAGAGGGAATTTCAGTTCAGAAAACCAGTAAAGTTTCCATCACCCTTCAGTTTTTTTTAAGACTTTCACAAATAAATAATCAAGTCAATTAATAAAGGCCTTTCATATGGTTGCTAGAAACTATTATCTAGGAACCTATATATATATATATAATATATATTTATATATATAATATATATATATATTATATATATATATATATATATATATATATATATATACACACACATGTAACTGATAGGGTGGGAATAAGAGGCTCTAACTCCATTGGAGAGGAGGTTGAGGATATAAGAAAATGTCTACAAAAAAGCACTTGAAGGGAACAACTTAGTTTCTTTTATACTGTTATCCAAGGAATAGTTGTTACAACTGGAATAACTGCCTAGCCCCTACGGAGCAATATTTACACTTCAAAGAGACTTTTATCTGCTAAGACATTAGGCTAATCACACCTTCAGGTCAGAGATAATTTTGGCCCTAGGGAATTAGATATTTGGCAAGCCAAAGGAAAGTCATATACTTTTATTTGGTTTGGATGAGGGTAGGTTGTGAGGCCTTCAGAGAAGGAAAACTGAAGATTGCATGAGACTAAAAAAGGTTTGTAAGTAGGTGGGCAGGTGACTCAGCTGAAGGGGCACTTTGGTCTCTTTAGCTTTTAATTTTCTGGTTACTAATTCTAACTTGTTCTTAATCTATGAAGATGAAAATTATTTTCTTTTATGAAAATAAATCAAAATACAGAAAGGATTTTCTATTAAATTCAAAAAAACTACTATGGCACTACAATTACTTCTAAATCCATAAGACTGGTGCCTGACAAGCCTATATCTGTAATATTCTTAGTCATTAAGTAACTCCCAATAATTGCATGTTTAAAAGTACTTCATTTTTTTTAAAATATGGAACTGTTTGCCACTTTTGTTATTTATATTCAAACATATATTTGAATTGACTGAAAGGTTACAATAGTATCAAAAAGGCAATAAACCTTTGGTCAATTGGTCACAAGCTGGGAATAAATGTGCTTTTTTACATTTAAGGTCTAGATTGGTATGCATTTCATGCCCATGAAAGCGGGGACAGTATTTTGCCATTTTTGTGTCCCCAGTGCTCAGCAAAACATCTGGAATATAATAGAAGACTAATAAATGCTCATGGACTGACTTTTGGCAGCCCTTGACACCACTGAATTAACTTTTCTGAATACATTTTCCTCTCCAGCTTTTCATGACGCATCTCTCCTGTTTAGTCTCTTATTTATCTGACTACTAAATCTCCTTTGCTGGTTCTTTATCCTTGTCACATCCACATACCCACTATGTGTAGGGGCTCCCTCAAGGTCCTGTCTTCTGTCCTCTTATCTTCTCTCTCTATACCAGGTTCTTAACTGTTTTTGTGTTATGGACCCCTTTGGCAGTCTGGTGAAACCCAACAATCCCTTCTTAGTTTTTAAGTGCAAAAATAAAAAAGGATTACAGAGAAAACCAATTATATTGAAATACAGATTTTTTTTTTTCCCATCCAAGCTATGGGACTCCTGAAATATGTCCATGGACCCAGGTTTGAGAAGCACTGCTTTATATTATTTTGCTTGGTGATCTTATCAACTCCCATGGTTCAATTTTCATCTGTATGCTGATACCCAGATCTATATTCAGCCCTAACCTCTCTCCTAGGCTTCAATCTCACATTATCAATCTCTTTTCATTCATACCAACCTCCAATCCAACATGTACACAATGGAACACATTATCTCTGCCCCAAATCTTCCCTTCATCTTAATTTTCCTATTTTTGTGGGGGGTACCTCCATCCATTGAGTTATCCAGGCTCCCAACCTTGATGTAATTCTTGAATCTTCACTTGGACCTAGGTCATATATCTAATTTTTTTTTTCAAATTTTGTCATTTTTTTTGCCTTAATCACATATCTCAGATGTGCCCCCTTCTTTTCAGTCACACAGATGCATCTATAGTGTAGGCCCCTACCATGTTATCCCTGGACTGTTGCAAAGGTTTTTGGTTAGTCTCCATCCTTCAAGTTTTACGCTACTCCAGCCCATCTACTGCTCACCTGCCAGTGATCTTTGTAAAGGACAAGTCTGACCATGTTACCCCATTATTCAATAAACTCCAGTTACTCCCTATCAGCTTCAGGATCAAATATAAGATTCTCTGCTTGGAATTTAACACCCTTCTAAATGTGGTCTCTTCTTTTCATGCTTTATTCCCCCTCCACAATCTACAATCCAGCCACACTGGCGTACCTGAAATCCTCCTCTTCCTCATTCTGACTTCTAAACTTCAAAAATAGCTCAAATTTGAGCTAATAGAGGCCTTCCTTGTCCCTTTCCTTAACCACCCACTCACAGCTTTCAGGTTAATTTTTTCTACTCTGTATTTATCTTGCATGTACAGTTATTTACATATTATCTCTCTCATTAGAATATATGCTGCTTGAGGGAAAAGGCTATTTTTTTTAGGCAATTGGGGTTAAGTGACTCGCCCAGGGTCACACAGCTAGTAAGTGTCAAGTGTTTGGTCTGAGGCCGGATTTGAACTGAGGTCCTCCTGCCTTCAGGGCCGGTGCTCCATCCACTGCGCCACCTAGCTGCTCCGAAAAGCCTATATTTTTACATTTCTTTGTAACCCCAGAGTTTAACACAGGGTCTAGGCCATAGAACACATTTAATAAATGCTTGTTGTTTCACTGACTAAAAATGATTAGAAAATTATAGTCAGAATGGACCAATTAGAAACATAAAGTCTGGGTTGGAGATAAAATTATGACCTGTGGTGAAAGCTGTTTCCTATATATTATGACCAGTAGCCCTTCAAGCATCAGTATAATAGAGATTTACTTACCTTAGAGTTTTGACTTTGATGTAACAGATCAAGAATAAGGCTTTAAATGCTTTAAAATGTGTGGTATTAACACAAATTCACAAATAACCAGAAGGTATTGCTAAGTAAAACTCAGTTGTTAGTCAGAAAAAATGTCAGATATTTCATGGTTTATTTTAATCTTCATATCTTTAACAGTACAGCAAAGTTGGGAGGTCCACCCCCCCCCCACCCCTCTGCAAGGAGTTACTCAATAAAGGCAGTTTTATATAGACTCTTCAGTTTTTCCTTCTGCCTCATTTAAGTTTTATTTAGTTGTATTCATTAAAATAAAGTGAAATTTGGATATGTTCATCTGCTAGTATCTTCCTAGCTCAGGTCTCGACAGCAACAAACATTGCAACAGTCCTCTAACTGTTCTCTCTGCTTCTTCTCTCTCCCTGCTCTATGACATCCTACATGTCACCACTACCTTCAAGGCCCTACTTCTGTGCATCTGAGACTATGTCTTATACATTGTGGGAATTTAATCACTAAGCTTTCGGGGATTTGTTTGTTACTTTGCACATATGAAAACAATTCACACATTGTTGAAAACAATTAAATACTTTGGTATCTATTATGAGCAAGAAGGTACAATTTTAGAGAATATATTTACCCAGCATTTTGTGAATAAAGGGCCATTGAATTACTCCTGAACATAACAAGTAGAGACTTTCATTAGCAGCGATATGACCACCATATACATGCAATTAACACAACCCCCATACTCACAGTTATAATTAGGTGCGATCCGATGTTGAGCCTCCAGGCTAGCTAATGTAATGTGAAAGATAATATGCAGCAACAGGAATGATAGACTGGTGAAACACAGGGACTTTAACAAGCGTCCCGTATGTCCTGGAAAACAAAAAACATGCAAACTATGAGAACATTTAGAATACAATAAAGCTAGTTGTATTTATCTTCATTTCTGATTTTTTTCTGTTACTTTATCTGCCCCCACAGTGTTGCTATGAATAAAATATTTTATAAAATTTTAAGGAGATACAGAATTATTCTAACTTAAATTAAAAACCTTCAATTTAGTAATAGAATTGATTATACTATAAATTAGTAATGTAACCAACAAAAAAGACACTGATTTGCCCATATACTTTAGTCAAGAAAGATTCCATTCTTGGTAAAAGTTATCAACAAGGAGGTATGCTCATAATAATCAATTTAGAAAGAGCTAAATTTATAAGAAATGATGTTTTCATGCTTAATTTCCTTTATAAGTTTGATTTTTTATTGGTTCTAAATTGAAATAACTGTGGTTACATTAGTCAAAACTGATCAGAGTGATATTTTCTCATTTACGTCTTTCTATCCCCAGCACTTAAGTCAATGTCTGGCATATAGTAGACATGTAATCAATGCTTGTTGGTTCACTGTGTCTGTCTCTCACACACACACAAGTTTTAGGGGACAATATTTTAAGCAAAAATTCATTACTTATGACTTCCAATCTAATCTTATTTTTCACTTGTATTCATTTTTGTAATCAGGCCTCAAATACTTGGCTCAAAATTGCACCCCTCTCATCTGCATGCTATTATCATAACATCTAAGTGGGGACAAAATACTATTAATGCAATATCAGTTTTGTTAAAAATCATTGATAAGAGTGCTATTCAAACAAGTGCTAATTCCAAGTCACCTACAATGCTCTTTCTTTAGTGAAAATTTTAGTCAATATGAACTTTCTTCATAGTCTTTTTAAATTCATATCTTTCAAATGAATAATATTTTGCTAGTATGCATAGTGTCCCAAAACATTTTTGGACATCCTGTATATGTATTTTAATTGCTTACGTACTTTCCCCAAAAATTATGGTTTTGTGTGTTTGCATGTCTGTATATGCACATGTGCACGTGTGTATATAGTATATTTATATATGTGTATGTGATAGCTATATACCAAATATTGTTAATTTAAAAAGTCTATACTTATTTTTTATGAGTCAGATTTGAGGAATAAGGGTGCTACATCGAGAATAATAACATCTCTGAATATTTCAGATCTATGATTCCATGGACAGGAATTTGCACTGGATAGTGCTATTTGCACTGACAATTTTTTTTTTACATTTTATTAAGTGATTCCATGAATTGCTATAGCCATAAATTCATCATCTACTTGTCAATCTATTCTTGACAATCTCCTCTACTACCACTAGACTGGACTCAGTTGACGGGCTCTCACCATTCCCTTACTTGAAGCCTTTCCAGTTTTATAGGGCCTGACAGAGGTTAGCAATAGTCTGTAAGAGTCGATTATCACTACTCTATAGTAAGGCACCGGAGGAGAGCTCTGTAGGAAGACTTTGTTATCTATCATATACAGAAAAGTACAGGTGTCTCCAAAAGTACAAAGTCAACTACAACACTTGAAATCTCTGTTTATGCTGGACAAAGCATGTACAAAGCATGCATTATACACTCTGAAGAGTCTTCTATTAAAACCAAATTTCTCCAATGAATAAACAAAGCTTGAATGTGTTTATAAAATAAGATTAATTTCTGATGTGATTAATGGTGATAATAATAATAATAATAACAACAACAATGATAATGATGATGACAAAACCATCTTGGTGACAATATAGACCACTTCCACATATAGATCATACCCCTAAAACATGATTTCTTCCAAAGGTAAATGATATATAGTTATCCGAAAAATAACACTGATAAAAACCTTCATTTTCTAGATTGAAGAACGCCTCACATGGTCCACTGCATCTAGTCAATCCTAATCATGCTTCACATTTTAAACAAGTCATCTTCATATCTGACACTGTGAGCATACCAATCCAGGCAATAAGCTCGCCTCTACTCCCCAACTCCCACCCCCCCCATAATTAAATGTGTGAGAGTCAAGTTACCCCCCTATGGTTACAATCATCACTTCCGTAAATTTCTAAATCTAAACACCCCGCCTAGTCATTATTCCACATATGTATTGGCTCCTTCATTGGAATGTATGTTCTTTGAGTGCAGGGTTTGTCTCACATTTTACTCTCAGTGCTTAGTATAGTTCTTGGCACACAGTAATTGTTTAATAAAAGCTTTTTTTTATTTATTCATTTCATTCATTAACATAAAATAAGATTTTGGGGGCAAGTGTGCTCTAATTCATACCAATATGACAATAACAGCATTTGAGAAGAGAAGCAGGCCCTGACTTGTGATTTCATCAATTTAGGGAAATGTTAAAATGTAAATGAAAAGATCATTAAAAGTCAGTCAACTTTTACTAACTGAAAAAATAGTGACTTAGAATACCAATACTGAAACATACTTTCCTTTTTAAAATCAGCAAGGCAAGGGACTGCTAAGAAAGAATGTTTTATATATATTTTAAGATGTTGTCAATGTATTGGATTTTTTTCTTAATTGATTTTCTTTGTTATAAGGGAGGGTTCAATCTCAAGCCAGCTAGAGAGCTATTTAAAAGATGATGTAAAAATAAATGCATCAATCAAACTTTTTATAATTAGAGAAACTGTAATGGGAAAAAAATCTGGCTTAGTATATAAAAGACACATTGAATTATTTGCAGGTATAGTAAGTGCCGAAAGCTATTTTTCCTTTATCGATTTTTAAAGAAAATGTTTTCTAAGTACTCAGCAACAATACATACACACATATGTGTATATATGTGTATATGTACATATGAATGTATATATGTGTATACATACATAGATATATAGATATGTGTGTGTACATATATGCATACATATGTGTGTATGTATGTAGATAGATAGCTAGATAGTCCCACTACCATCTGAAATCCCAATCCCTCCACATTTTGGTAGCATGATCTTCCTAAGCTACTGTGGCCAGGAAGAATCATCATCACCTGGCAATAGTGAGAAGCTTCAGGGGCAGCTAGGTGGTGCAGTGCATAGAGCACTGGCCCTGAAGTCAGGAGGACCTGAGTTCAAATCTGGCCTTAGACCAAACACTTGACACTTACTAGCTGTGTGACTCTGGGCAAGTCACTTAACCCCAATTGCCTAAAAAAGAAATTGACTAGAATAGTGAGAAGCTTCTCCTGCTTTACGAAGCCTCACTCTTAGAAGATGTTAGAATAGGAGCTCACATTCAATATAGCACTTAAACAATCTATCCCTATCTAAAGTTCTATTCCAAGCTCTGCTAGCTCAGTGAGGGCCTGTCAGAGCTTTGTTCCATTGCTAGAGTCTTCCTGAATCAAGGATTGTCTTCACTTTTCAACAAGGCACCAGAATAGGACTTTTAGATAGGGGATCATAGCCTGAAGTCCATCAATAGATTTCAAGTGGTCACTGAACTTGCCTGGGAAAAAAAAATGACATCTTTGCTGTCACTAACTTCTAATTAAAATTTGAAATTATTTGAAAACTCCTCTCCCCTGAGGAGTTCATGGGCTTCACCAGACTACAGATGGAATCCATCATGTACTCATGTGTGTACACATGTGCGCACACACATACATACCATGTTAGAATCTCTGGCTTAAGAAAATACTATAGCAACAGATACTGGAATTGTGATTTCACTGGTATGAAGAACTGTCAGAGAAGGAAATTCCTTCTACTGATACAATTTAGCACTTTGCACTTCACTGCCTAGAGCACTGAGAGTATACATCCAGTATACATTAAAAGTTGGTACTCAAACCTGGGGTCTCCCTGGCTCTGATGACAGCTCTCTAACCATTACACTCTTTGTTTCTTATCACAGCATGGCTTTATTACTCATATATAAACTTGGCATCAGCAAATACATGTGTGGGGAATTTTTTGTGGTTAGATTACTGATGTGCCCTCAGCGTGACATTTTATGGAATGGCCCCAACCCCAGTACAAACAGATGGGTGTTGTTTAAAATTAATTGCAGGCTAAGTTCTTTTGCTGTGGCCCAGGAGACTTCCATTAAAATTGATGGAATGAGTTTCTGAGTCAGGCAAAGCCATATCATGAGAAATGACATATCCCCTACATCAATGTTTTCAATACTTTCTCCCCATGAGATATGCCACCAAAATGCTGCCAAACATGCCTTTCTTGTACTCCAATCAGATTCAGTTGTGTCTACATATATATCTTCTAAGTTAAGCCTCAACTGAAAAAGATATAAAGTTTCTTAAGAAATTAGATCATGTGCACATACAACAAGATTTTGAGAGAATGATTCCTCTGTAGGAGGAAAGAAGGTTTCCAATGCCCAACTTAATTTCTGGGAAGGATAATACCAATAGTTTTGTTTCCTCCTGACCTGGGACAGATTGAGACCATATGTGGAGGACATAATGGTTTTGGGGAAAAGAGATTGAGCATGATTGGACTGAAGTCTAAACAAGAGCCAAGTAGAGGAGATGACCACTAGAGGAGAAAGGAAAGAAACCTGGCTGTGGCTGGCATTGAGCACAATTCGGCTCTATAGTCACCATTGCTGACCTTGTCCACTGAGGCTAGATTAAACAGCTGAGGCCAGAGCAAGAGCAGCATCTAATAGGTGGTGACCTAGAGTTCTTAAACATGTTGAAGTGCTGCTTTCCTCTCATTCCCTATTTATCAAAGGGGGAGGATTTTTATCCAAAGTTCTTCTTTTCTTTAAGTTTGTTCATAGTTCCTGATTTAATTCATAGTAGCTGACTCTAGATAAAATGTGATTGATCATAACTTTTTCAAAGTTTGGGTTGAAGTTTTCCTGAAAAGGACTTGCAAAAGAGAGGGATAGTTATCGACTTCAGTAAACAGGCAAAGGTGAATTATTGGTAAATCTTGAGATTTAAGCCTCAGAAATGATATGAGAAAAGTGATATTAACTTAACAATTTTAATTAAATGTCACAAAGCAGGTAAAGCTTGGTCCTATGTTTTTCCTTTAGGCAAAAGCAATTCATCATTCAACATTGTTGTTTTTTAGGAGTGGTCACACTAACTTCTCCATTGTATCTCCTCTCCTCCTACATATGCACAGAGAAATCTTTCTTTGCTGTTAGAGTTGAGGGTGACTTTGTTCAGTTGGAGGAGAAAATCTTGACCAGTTGGAGAAGAAAGGGGGTGTTGGGATCAGGAAGGTAATGCTCACATGGCAAAGGTTAGAACCTGAGAAAAGAAGTATCCCTCCCATTCTTTTTCATCTTCAGCCAAACAAATTTCCCAATACTTTACACCAATGGTTCCAAACTCAAAATAAAAATAAAAAAAAATGTACCTCACAGGGAGGTACATATTGACTTAAAAGAACACAATTTAAAATTAGCTATGTTTTATTGATTATTTATTTATTTATAATTTTAAAAAATTAAGTTTGATAAACATTTCCCAATTATATTTTAATCTGATTTTAGGTAGCACTCAGTAGTTTTGCTGGATACAGAGGCCTTTGCATTTGACAATATCACTCTACATATAATATGGAAATCTGAAGAGAGATGAAATTTGAAAATCATGGTGTGAAACAAACTTCTATGTCTGAAGAAAAAAGGGTTTACCTTCAGCCCAATGAAGTAAGGGTCTTTGTTTAGAGTTCTCATAATAGTATAATTATTTTTCCTACAGCCAAAGAGTTGTAGGAATAATTTTAATTTGTACTTTTTTTTTCTGGGCATTGGAACTGATTTATTAGGAGTTAATTATATATTTAGGCAATGAAATCAAAAGCCACTCAAAGTTTTGTCCCAGTCTTAGATTTTCCTTCCCACCCAAATTTTTTTAGAAGCTGTTTGAGAAGCATTGTGAAAGTTTAGTCATAAACTACAAATGATTCTTCTTCCATTCTTTACAAACTTATTTAAAATTTTTGCAATTATTGAAGAGTGACATAAAGACTTTTCAATACCCAAATTCGGAAGACAGGTGTTACAGCAATGCCTGGGAATGTTGGTTAGCAGGTATCTGGTAGTAGTAATACTAACTGGACCTTATTTTTTTAGGACCCTATCAAAGCCAAGGTGATATGCAACAAAGAGGCAGAGTGGTACAGTGGAGAGAATATTGGTTTTGGAGCCTAAAGTCCTGGGTTCAGATCCTGCCTCTCTGATACTTCCTTGGAACTTCAGGCAAGTCACAACCTCCCTGGTTAAGTTTCCTCATCTGTAAAAGGAAAAAGTTGGACTAAACAGTGTGAAGATCTATGAGCAATCTGGTTAACAAATTAATTAAAATATCTCTATTATACAACCTGAAAAATTTCCTCAGAGCTCCCAAAGTCACCCAAATATGTGTGTGTATGTGTGTGTGTGTGTGTGTATGTGTGTGTATGAGAGAGAGAGAGAGAGAATATCAATCAAGAAACACTTATTGAAAACATACTATAATTGTCAGGAACTTTCTATGCACTGTGATTACAAAGACAAGAATGATTTTTTAAAAATGCTCTTGCCCTCAAGGAGCTTACTTTCTAATTATGACAGCAGCAACATGAATACAGCAGTTAGGACACACAAAAATACAATAAAACATAGCTAATTTTAATTTTTGGCCCTCTAAGCTAATATGTACCTCTCAGAGATCTATTTCTACTTGAGTCTGACATCATTGGTTTAGAGTATTTGCAGATTTGTTTGGTTGAGGATGAATATCAAAAAGATGCATGCTCATTTTTTCTCTCAGGTTCTAACCTTTGTCATGTGAGCATTGCCTTCCTGGTCCAGATACCCCCTTTCTTCTCCAACTGGTCAAGACTCACTAATTATCACCCTCAACTCTTATATTAGCACCTTCCTCTGTGGCCCTAGTGTAGCCAGCACCAAAATGAATTCAGCAGAAATCAAAATCACGTGGCAGAGAAAAAACACAACACAACAAAACAAAACATTTTTAAGTTGATTTAATCAAGAGTTAGATTAGTAGTACTTATGTTCTCTGAACCACAAGCATGTAGCCATTGTAATGACGGCCTCTACAGTAGTCTTAGAATAAAACTATTTCAAGAGTCCACACAATAGTTGGTGGGAATTAGGGTGAGGGAAGAGGGTTGACCACTGTATTCTACTTGGTCCCAGCCCAAGTGTTACCATGACATAGCTTCTGTCAGGGATGATGTGTTTTGCTTATGAAGTTCTAAATTTGTTATAAATTTAAGATCTTTTGACATTGGCAATTGTACCTCTTTGCACATTATTATAATTGGCATTTATAGAATGCTTTTAAAGTTCAAAAAATAATTTTCTCACATCAATCCTGTGAGGTAGGTAATGCAAGTACTATTGATTAAAGCTAAGAGAGCTTCAGTGGCTTACTCATAGATACACAGCTACTCTTTTACATTCCCTAGTTATCTTTAAACTCAGCTGAAACTCCACCTTCTACAAGAAGTCTTTCCTGATTCTACAGCTGCTAGTGCCATCCTCCCCCAAATTACGTTATTATTACTTAGTATATATTTTCTTACACTTATCATGAGAGTTAGCATTTTGGGGAAAGTGTGTGTGTGTGTGTGTGTGTGTGTGTGTGTGTAATGGGAACTTGCTTTGTGTGTGCCCACATCTTCTAAAGTGGAGGTGATGTTAAAATTGTTATCTTGTTCTGGTCCCACTGACCAGCTCCTTTCCTCTTCTAGTATAGTATGTATATAAGTAGCTAGTATACAGTAACAACCACAGAAAGTAAGATTACAAAGAGCAATCTAGAAGTCATGTATAGACTGTCCTAAAGATAAAAGAAACATAATTTGTAAACTGTATCACATATTAACCAAAGAAGTCATATCCTGTAATACATGATAAGTCAGGGGAAGCCATGTAGACCTTTCTGTCTGGGCATTTTGATCCTATGACCCATACATCTCAGAAAAGTTATAGGAGTAAAATCAGCAGAATACCAAATGTTACTGATAACTTTGAGATGATATAAATATGTTAACTTTAAAGTTTTACTGATAACTTTGACATGATCTGGATATGTTAATGAACTAACCCCAAGATGACATGGATAAGAGTTCATCTGTCACCTACAAAAACCCTATAAATGAGACTCAAACTCCTGTCCACTCCCCTCCCCCAGGATACTTCCATATCCATTGTGTCCATACTGCCTAGTGCTCCTGATTCTAATCCATGGTTACATGGGTAATACTCTCTCCCCATTCTCTTCCCACCCTACCTGTCTTCCTTCACCACCTCATCCCTGTCTCCACACCATCTACTTTTATACGCCATCTCACCCCTTTAACTCTCTATACTTTCTGTGCCTTGTACTCTTACATCCTCTGTGTGACTGCAGTCTCATTTCCCACTGCCATCATGGTCTTTCCTTGCAAGTATCCAAAGAACCAGGCATGCCTGCTCCATTTCATAATTGATAAGGTAATTAGCAATTCAGAGGCACCTTGCATCTGGGAGTGGGTTCCCTCCCATCCTCCATTCTCCTACTACCGACTGTGTAGCTGGAACAGACTGAGTTTTTACAACAGGCAGAATGGGGTAGTACCACTCTCTTTCCTGTGTCCTCTTTCCTACTACTTCCAGAGGGTGATCATTACAAAACTGACCTACAGAAAAGTTGCCATGAACTGAACTGGGAAGGGGTGGTACCTTCCTCCAATCTCTCTTTATATTCTATAAGTTTAAGAAGTGGGCCCAAGGTCTCTGTTTATTCTGATTCCTTTGTCCTCCTCAGTCTCAGAAGCAGACAGAAATGTCCACTGGACCCAGGAGTTTCAGTCATGGAGACCTTGGAGCCAAGATTCTAGGTATGATGTTGTATCTAGCCACTTTGTCAGGGAAGCCAGGCAAAGCAAGGATGCCTGAGCCTAAGGAGAGGTCTTGTAATTAGAAGTTCGGACTGTGCTCTATAGAAACTGAGCTAAACTGTGAAAGTATGGGAGTGGTTTCCCTACCATTTTTTCAGAGACTGAGGTGGTAAAGGGATGAGGGGAATGGAATTATGCCTCATGTATTGCAGGAATTTTGTCTATTTGTTAATACACATTTCAACAAAAAATTCCTTTGTAAAAACTAATCTGATTCTTAGTGGCTAAATTGAACTGGAGTGTAGGAGACACCCCCTATAATTGAGGGAACACCATTACTTGGGCCTGGAGCCAAAGGCAGAAAACCTAGACACACCTGAGTTCTGTTAAGGGTGGAGAAGAACAGTGAAGGAGAGAAGAGTAGCATATCTGCTTTTTAGGCAGTGGGAGCTAGGGTGGGCAATGTTACATATACCATAATCATAAAAGAAGAGGAATAAGTGGAAGCTGCAACTTTCAGGAGAAGTATACCTATAGGAAAGTAATAAAGCAGTAAATATATCTTTACAGAGATCCTGATCTTTTTGATGAATTTCACTGAAAGTCCCAAACACCTGAGAAAAAATGGGCTTCCAAAGGATGAGCCTGAGAGTGAGTCAACCCATAGGGACAGTGAGCTATTTCCAAGAAAGCCTAAAGGAATTAAAATCCCCTCTCAAGCACTCTTAGTCTCCTTTGTATGCCTTCTACCACCTCTTTTATTTCATGACACCCATTATTTAATGACAAGGAAAGAAGGGAAGTATTCCTGTATCATTTTTCTGTGTTTCTGATTGATTTAGCACGTGTGTGTGTGTGTGTGTGTGTGTGTGTGTTTCTAGGTAAACAATTTTGCAACACAAAAGATCACTGTAGAGCAGTTTTAGAACTCAAGGGTGAGAAGAACTTTGTGTGTGCAAAAAGAAGAGGTACAAACTGCTGGCTCAATCAGGGTCCAAGAATTATCAACTCATAAAATGTCTTCATGCCCACAGACTTAGTTGTCTAAGTCAGTAATGTGAAAATAAAATTGAGAGCACTAAGCCATACATAAGGATCCTTGCATGCCTCTTAGGAAACCATAAATTTTTCTATTGTATTTTTATTTATTTTGTCAAATACTCAGGAATGTTACAGGCTATCTATTTGACACCTCCCCTCTACATTTCTGTTCTTACTGCTCACCCAGGGGTTTAACATTCAGGACCTGGAGGACCCAGGTGAATATAACCTTGCTGACAGAGGAAAATATTTACTGTCAGGACTCAGCCTCGTTTAATGAAAAGAGTACTTGGTTCAAGAGCCCTACTACTAAATTTCTGTGTTATTTTGGGCAAATGATTTCATTTCTCTGGGTCTCAGTCTCCCGCTCTATTAAAGAGTGATTTTGGACTGCAGAGTGTTACCTGTAACTGCATGACCCCTTCCTCCTACTTCTTGCACTGCATAGCCTGCCCTCTGCTTCTAGAGCTTGAGCCAACCCTCTCAGTACTATATCATTAGTTTACAGGACAAGAGCCTGCATGGCATCTCATCCTTTGTTCTTACCTTGATCACCATATGTCTCCCCAAGCCTTTTATGGGTCTCGTCAATAATAGGATTACAGAGTAAGATTCCAAGGTAATTTAATCCAACCCATCATTTTACTGATAGGAAACTGAATTTCAGAGAGACTAAATGTCTTATCCGAAGTCATATGGGTAGTACTTTGTAGAGGTGGGATTTGAAATGAAGCTCTTTGCTTCAAAATCCTGCCTTCTTTCTACTGCAATATGCTGCTTCTGGTTTTTACAATTATCCTGGAACCTCCTGTTTATAACAATGTTTCTAGGGGAAAATTCATTCTGACTTTGAGAACCTAACTTACTAATGAACTTTTGGAGCACTGAACTTCTAGGTGGCCTCTATCTGTATCTAACCAACTCTCACCTAGGAAGCAATAGAAGAAACCTGTCTATAAAATATAATGGCCCCAAATCCATGTAGGCCTTCACATGGCTACTTAAGTCATGTGTATTTTAAGAAACATGTGTATGCAAGGGTAAAAGGTCTCGTTTGGTGGCTATAGGGACCAGGGTGAATCATACCAAGAGCCATTCCTCAACCTCAACATTTTTATAAAAGTAATTGAGTTTAAAATGGATATTAAGGAGAATATGGAAATGGAGGAAAATGATGTCACCAATGAGCAACACAAAGCTTAGGATATATCTGAAAGGTCAAAGAGATAGTGGAGATGTTTACAAGCCAACTAAACCCACCAGCCTTATATCAGCTGCCAAAAACATGTTCTTCGTCTCTGGCAACCACTTGTATGTCGAAGCAATAGCTCAGAAACTGGGGACCCCCTAAAGAGCCCTGAAGTAGTAATCTAGATTCACCACACTGCAGACTTGGTTCAGTCTGGCACAGAAAAAACAAGAAAACCACAAACTAGGGAACAATCAACCACTGGGCATTTCCAGTGATTTTCCTGATGTAGGTATGGGACTCTGTGCGTTCCCTAGTGCCTCACATAGAGTAATAAATAATTGTTGATTAATTCATTGACCAAAAATTTCCTGTTCAGAGCTTTACAGGCAGAATGTATCTCATGGCATAATCAATATTTGATGAATGCATAAAATAGCATTTATATAGATAGCACATCAAGGTTTTCAATGTGACTTACAAATATTATCTCATTTTATCCTCACATAAACCCTGGGAGGTAGATGCTCTTATAACCCTCATTTTACAGATGAGGAAAGTAAGGCAGGCAAAGGGTAAGTAACTTGCCCATTGTCACACAACTAGTAAGTGTCTGAGGTTGGATATGAACTAAGGTTTCTTTGACTCCAGTATCTGAATGAATGAATGAAGCAAAGACATTCTTCTTTTCAACCAAGTGCATTAGTAAAGAAGGGATAAAACTCCCAATATAAAATGACAGCATCTGTACTGTCCTTTATATTTGAAAAGCATACATTTTGTAACATTGGAGGAAGACACGAACTTGAGGGTTTGCACTGCTAACTTGCATAAAGAATCTATAAAATTGTTCATTTTCTCCCTTTTTTCCCTTCACATTTGAACATGGAACCTATGCCATGTAAAGAGTAGAAAAGTTAGAATAAAGGTAAGTTAGCTGCCTGAAATGCATTAGACAATTGGGCAAAGGCCAGCATTATAAATGCTTTATGTAAATTAAAGGAACTTGATATGGAAATGAAAACAGAAAAGTAGTTGTAACTCAAACTAAATACCCACTTACACCCGCTTTTTGCAAGACTTCCTGTTTTTCTTAGATGATTTTGTGTTTAAAATGCTAGCATAATAGTACTATATCCTCAGCATCAATAGCTAGTAATAACCTTCAAGACAGTTCTAATCCTGACTGACAATTTCCAAAATATTTTGTCAGATAAGACTTGGAACTTAACACACTCAATTCCCCTGCCTAAAGAATTCCTCACAGAGAATGACTTCACTATTCTCAGTAATACAATGATGCAAGACAATCCCAAAGGACTAATGATGAAGCGTACTAACCGCCTCCAGATAAAGAACTGATATTCAATGAATACATACTAAAGCATGCTATTTTTCACTTCCTTTCATTTTTCTATTTGAGTCTTTTTATACAAAATGACTAATATGGAAATGTTTCACATAATTGCACATGTATAACCTATATCTGATTGCCTACCATCTCTGGCAGGGGGGAGGGGAGGGGAGAGAGAGAGAGAGGGGGAGTAATAGAATTTGGAACTCAAAATTTTAAATAAAAATGTGAAAAAAATTAAAAATAGTAAAGCCTGAAAAAAAAAGAATTCCTCACAGAAGTTCACAGGATATCCAGCAACACATCACTTCCCTTTGAATTTTATAGATATTTCTTACATGAATGGTAGTAAGCTAAGCACAATGATTCTTTTTAAAAAATTTAGCTTGTATTAACTGTTATGAGCATATACTAGTGATTGAGGCAATTAGGTAGAGTAATGAACAGAATACTGGACTTGGACTCAGGAAGACCTAATTTCTAATTCTGCCTGATACACTTATTAGCTGTGTGACCCTGGCTGAGTCACCAAACTTCTCTCAGCCTCAGTTTCCTCATCCTTCAAATAGTGATAATAACATCACTGACCTAATAGAGTTGTTGTGAGGATGAAATGAGATAATATATATGAAGTACTTTGCAAACCCTAAAGTTCTATATAAATGTTATTATCACTTTTATTTTTATTATTATTATTATTCCTCATCATATGAAACTCCTTATTTTTAGCTCAATGTTAATATTCTGTATACATACCCCAAATCACGGACTCCAGCTTGGAAGGGATTTCAGAGGCCACCAAGTCTAACTAGCAACTGAAAAACAAAATTCCTTCTACATGTTCAACAAATTTTCTTAAGGTCTTTACTTGAAGACATAACTGGATTGGAAACCAGAAGACCTAGTTCACTTTTTAGCTCTCCCACTTAATACTGTGTGCTTTTGGGCAAGGCACTTTTTCTGGGTCCTCCATTTCCTCATCTGCAAATAAGATGATAATCAGTTCTACTATCCTATGTCTGAAATAATGGTGGGAAGCTGATCATTTTTTCCAAAGAATTATAGGAATAGATTTTCTTTTAATCATTCCTGGGTATAGTAAAATCCCAAATCTTAGGAAAGATATGTCATCTCAAACCTGGGGCATTATCATATAGGCTTTTCTTCATTCTGGCCTGGATACAGTTACGGCAAGAACTAAAATATGAAGTCAATCAGCCCATCTCCTTCCATTCTCAACCACAAAAAACAAAACAAAACAAAACAAAACCCAACAACAACAATAAATTTTAGTTTGGACACCATCTTTGGTAATAATCATAAAGTGCTCTAACCAAAGGCTAGAGAAGTAACTCATTTCCGGACATTAGAAATTTGGCTTTGTTTTTGCAGGCAGCCCAGCTCAGAAAAAACAAACAAACAAACAAACAAAAAGAAAAACTAGGGTCAGCTCTTTCCCTTTGAACTAGAAGGAATCCCCTTAGAATTCTCTACTTGGATTAGGAGAGAGACAACCCACATCAGCCAACGGACATTAGCATAAGACCCAAGACTTCATTTCTATGCTAGCAGAAGTCCTTATTGTGTTGAAGGTTTCTTTCAAACCCATCTCAACTCAGAATAATTATCTGTCTCTGACTTGACAGTGCCTATAGTTAAGATGTAACCTGAAGTTTTAATGCTTAGAGCCTTTTGTCATCATGTATACCCTCAGTCTCTTAGGTGAGGAAAGATTTGTGAAAAAAGAAACAAAACACATACATACACACAAGTACACATATGCACACAGAGGTAGTCTATATCCAACTCAGAGAAAAAAAAGTTATATAATTGTAGTACTCAATTTTAAAATGACTGAGATATTCTAAAGGAAATGCTCAGATGATGATAAACAATTCACATTCATGTAACCCTTTAAGTTTGAAAAATATTTCCTACACAATGATTCTTTGAGAGGAGTAATCCAAGTATTATTAAACCTAAGAGGAAAGTGAGTTCAGATAAGTTGACTGACTTCTAAGTGTTGACATCACTCTGAGTTTTAGAAATAGGAGTTGAATGGTCCAGTTGTGCTCTTATGAATGAATGAAGAATGGGGGGGGGAAGCATTTATTAAGTACTTACTATGTACAAAGAACTGTGCTAAGTGCAAGTGATACAAATATTAAAGCATGATATTCCTTCTAAAAGAGTTCACATTCTAAGGGGGAAGACAACACAAATGGAAGGTTTTAGTTACAAGTCAGATGGAAAGGTCTCAAGATTTTAAAGAGAAATAGCAAGGCAAATAGTTAATGTCTCTTCTTTAATACTATTTCCACTGACAAAATCTTACCAAGTTCTAATGTTAAATCAACAATTTGATAGCGCCAATGACTTTATGGCAAAATTTTTTTTCTTCTGAGTCTTCAGTAACTATTACTGAAACATCTGCAAGTGCTAGTATGCGTTTCTATTTACTGGAATTGTGCCAAAAGAATCACTATCCTCAAGCCCTTAGGTTTAGGGGCATGGACTGTCCATCTGGGTCTAAGAGGAGATAGCAGTCAAAGTGGTAGTAAGTCATTTGACTTGCTGGGCACATGAATGTCCTGTCTCTCCCTCATGGTGCCTTGCTACTATAGCTAAACTGGCTTTGCCTGCCCTGTGAGTAGCGATTGGTTAACATTTGATTGGGAGGCCTGGAGTTTTCTTCACAGGAGTTGTCACTGGTTGTAGCTGCGAGGGTTGTGCTGAAGCTTGTAACTCTTATAACTTGAAGCATGGATTGATATTTTCATTCTCATGTGTTTATATACTTTAATGTTACTGTTGTTGTTTGTCCTTTGTTCTCAAAGAGGACCATGCCATCAGGAAGGTGATGCCATGACTTGCAAGTATAAATTGATTTGAATAAGGGAGGGCTTTGCAAAGTTACCAGCCTCACTTTCTCCTTCAGAGCCCATCTGAGTCTAGTGGCAAGATTTAGATCAGGATGACTGAACATGGCCCCCATATACTTTAATGAGATCTTACTAGACATGGTATTTTAGAAATGTTGCAAATTATTCCTTGCATATGACAAACAATCAGAAGATATTACATCTATGAGATTTTTTTGGTTGTTCTAAGAGAGTGGTCTGGGAAATTATTTTTAACCAACTTGGACTGGTAAGTTGTCAGTGTTTCAGTGAACAAGTGTTTATTAAGCATTTACTATGAACTTGACACTGTATTAAGTTCTAAGTATACAAAGAGAGGTAAGCGCATAGTCCCTGGATTCCAGAGAGAGTATTTCAGGACTGGACATGGAGAACAGCCAGTATAAAGGCACAGATTCAGAAGACAGAGGGTTAATTGCAAGGAACTGCAAGATATCTTGAGCATAAAGTATTTGGAGGGGATGAAAATGTAAGAAGGCTGAAAAAGAAGGATGAGACCATGTTGTGAAGGATTTCAAATGTCTATCAGAGGACTTCATATTTATTCCTATAGATAACAGGGAGCCATTGGAGTTTATAGAGGTGGTGGTGGTGGAAACATCAAATCTAGCTTTAAAAAAAATCACTTTGGCAGTTGAGAGAATATGGAATAGAGTAGGGACAAACCTGAGGCAAGGAGACCAATTAGGAGGCCATTGTATTAGTCCAAGTAAGAGGTAATGAAAGATTGTACCAAGGTGGTAGCTATGTGAGTAAAAAGGAGGGAAAGTATATGAGTTTTGTTATGAAGGCAGAAAGGATAAGAGTTGGTAGTAGACTGGATGTGTGGGGGGAGTGTGAGTTGAAAAGTTGAGGATGACACTGAGGTTGGAAGCCTGGGTAACTGGAGGATAGTGGTACACTTGACAGTAATAGGACGATTGGGAAGAGCAGGGAGGAGAAAATAAATGAGTTCTTTTTTGGACATGTTGAGTCTGAGATGTCAATGAGACATTCAAGATGTCCAAATGGTAGTTGGTGATACAAGACCGGAGTTCAGGAGAGAGTCTAAGGCTGGATATATTGTTCTGTGGATCATTTACATAGAGGTGATTATAAAATTCAGGAGAGTTGATGAGATTATTAAGTGAGAAGAGAAAGAGAGAGAGAGAGAGAGAGAAAAGAAGAAGAAGAAGAAGAAGAAGAAGAAGAAGAAGAAGAAGAAGAA